>NC_041009.1:46278751-46586537 GCF_004193775.1 Glycine soja | reverse complement strand
TCAAGAAAGCTATTTTTAAAAGCAAATAAAGCAGATGTAGAATACTGGTAGTCATGGTATACTGTATTAAAAACCAACTATTACACATTCTCTAGTATGCTATACGTCTTACTTTTTTCTTGGTTAAATTCTTGAGGTGTGATTTGTTTTGGTGTTAATTTGTGGTCATCCTTCCTTTTGTTTTGATGAGGTGTGTTCTGTTGTTGAAATTTTATTAGAAAGAAATTCTGATAGAGTAGAAAAGGTAGCCCATTTTGCAAGTCTAGGTGGACTGATTTCAACTTTTTTACAAGACAAATGTGTAAATGATGCTATGGGCTCTTTAGATTTTTTTTATGGTGTTATTTTAGTTTTCACAGACTAAGAATGGTAAGAATGTCCTCTTCAATAAGTCCTATTTGTTTATGGTGTTATTTTGGTTTTCACCCCTAATTTGGTTTAATTTCGTTTTTTACAATAGAAACTGGAAATTGTGTTCTCTCTTTATAGCTCTACGCTGGATCTCTCGACTCAGTGCTCCTAGTTCATCATAGCCTCCCTCTTTCTTGCGGGTGGTTAGGTTCATCTCCCCCATCTTTGTGCATTTCTCCTCTCAAATTAGGGTTTGTTGCTACAATATATGTTTCACTTTTCATTTCATTGATTTGTGTTTCGTTTTTCATTTCATTAATTTGTGTTTCATTGATTTCATTGCTATCGTTTTATAACGTGGGATTTGGTTTAATATTATTCATTTTTCACAATAGGAACTGGAAATTGTATTCTCTCTCTACAGCTCTACACTCGATCCCTTGACTTAATGCTCTTAGTTCATCATAGCCACCCCCCTCTTTCTTGTTGGCGATTAGGTTCGTCCCTCCCCCCCTCTCTCATCTTTGTGCATTTCTACTCTCAAATTTTGTTGCTACAATTTATGTTTTGCTTTTATTTTTCATTGATTTGTGTTTCAATTTTGATTTTATAGATTTGTATTTAGTTTTTCATTTCATTAATTTGTGTTCCATTGATTTCATTGCTATCGATTTATAATGAGCGATTTGGTTTAATTTTATTCATTTTTCACAGTAGAAATTGGAAATTGAATCAACCCGCAGTACAAAATGCGATTTGTTCAATTTTTGTTTTTTCAGTTTTATCCTTTTTTGTTTTTTATACCTATTTAAAACGATTTGATTGGTTTTAAGACTCCTATTAAAAATATTTATTTATGATAAAATTTAATTACATAAAATATTTATCATACAAAACACACCAAATAAAATACGTACTAATTATTAGATATATTTAATATTTTATTTAACAAGTGTTTTCCATTAAAATATTTTATTTAACAAGTGTTTTCCATTAAAATATAGGTTAATTTTATTTTGATACATTAATATTTAAAAATTTTATTTTAATCTTTTACATTTTCGAAAGATTTTATTTTAGTCATTTTTTTCAATTTTCTGTCCACAACCTTTCTGTTATTGTTAACTTTTAAATTTTGTAATAATTAATGTAACAATGTTTATGTTTCTTTAACTTTTATTTTGTTCATCTAAATGATATCTTTGATCACGCCACGGAAGTTGTTGTTCATGTGCTCTTTGGGAATCCTCGAAGCTCTTGTAGGATCCAATGTGGCTTTTTTTGTTGTAATGAGCTTATAATTTTTAAAATAAAATAAAGACATTGTATTTTATTTTATTTTTTTATGATTATAGCAATGCTTTTATTTAATATTATGATATATTAACCGATTTTTATGAAATTATATTTTTATATTCAGAATGGAAAGAAATTGAGTCCGAAAAGAGAAGGTGGTTATTGTATTAAGTGTGAGAATGGAAAGGGAGGAGGACACACTGATCAGCTTACCCAACAGAGTGCTATGTCACATTCTGTCCTTCCTCCCAAATACTAACGCCATCGCCACAAGCTAGCCTTCTCTCGAAGTGCTGGCGGGCAGGCGGTGCGGCTCTCCGTCCTCGACCTCGACGACAACCTTACTCCTCCTTCCTTAACTGAGCATGCCCAAGTTGCTGAGGGCAGATATATATTTGTCATAACGATGGCTTCGAGATTTCTCTCAAGGTGGTGTGTAATGTGAAGTATCTGTGGTTCTACTTAACAGTGACGAATCCTAAATCCTAAGTCAATGGATACAAATTATAAAAAATAAAATCAGTGAATTCAATTATATAAATATAAATGAAATAAAATATAAAAATATAAGATTTTATTTACAAATTTGATAAATTTTAAAAAATGAGGGGATGCAAGTGCACACCCTCACATGACTGGAGGTCCGCCAGTGTTACTTAGAGGTTTGCTGATTTGTTTTCTTTTTTTAGATAAACAAGTACTAAAATATTGCCTGAATATTCATGTTGTCTTTACAACTTTTGCAGCGTCACCAATAGTGTTTTCCTGTGTTTCATAATTTGATTCGTTTGGAGCTCAACTTTAGGAGCAATATTATATGGAATTTGATGTTTGAAATGCTACAGCATTGCCCCAAGCTTCAAACTTTTGTTCTTAATAAGCTTTTGTCTTTGCACTCGTCTCGTCCGAAGATTTGGGCTTGCCCACAATATGTTCCTAAATGCATTGCTACGAGACTTAAAAGGTGCACTATTAAGAATTATGAAGGCAAGGAATGAGAGCTGCAATTTGCAAAATATATAATGCAGAATTCAAGAGCTTTACAGATCATGACAGTCTACAAGAGATATTCCTCAAATCGACGATACAACCTTGAAATGCTACAAAAATTGGCCATGTGCCAGAGTGGCAATTCGACTTTCAAACTTTTATTTGAATGATGGTAATTGATAGGCTTGTAGGTAGTGCAATTGTTTCCGGATGATTACATTTTTTATTGGCTTCTACATAAAATGCGACTCATGGTTTTGGAGGATTGGTAGTATATTGTTATGAACTTGTGATATAGTATATTACATATTAAATCTAATTTTGGTTACACATATTTGTGTTTGTGTGTACAATATAGGTTAACTCATTTAGTGTCTATTTTGCTATTCATCTGTTTCATTTTGTATTTAATCTGTTTGTTATTCAGTACATAGGACTGGATTTATAGCTCTGAACTTTGAGTATGCTTCAGCATGTCTACAATGTGGATCATTAAATTAACCTCAAAATATTTTTGAACTCATTACCACTGAGGCTGACCTAAGATACAAACTGCTTAGAATATGTTATTTTCTTGTGGCTCCTCAACCCCCTTCTCCTCTCCCACTTCTATTGAAATTTCAGTTAGGTGCGACTAGCTAGCATGTATGTTTGACACAAAAGGTTATGCATTTGCTTTTGAAGTTAGCGATTGACTTGGAACTTAGCGGAGTGCTCATTCAAGAAAGTTGTGTTTAAAAGATATAAGGGAAGATAAAGTAAACTAAGAATACTATATGGTTAATTTTGTTTTTAGTTTGTTGGTAATTTCCTCTGCACATATTTTCAACTTTCCAGTGGCACAAGAAAATATAGCACCATGGTTTTTATGCCCCTCTCCTGTAAAAATATGTTTTTTTTTCTTTTGGTAGGGGACAGGATAATTGCTTTTTTAGGTTTAGCATTTGATTTTTCCTCCAAATTGTACTAGGAGATAATTCCATGCTTTGTATTTGAACTCAACCATTATTGTTTTCTTGCACGCAATTGATTTGTTTACATTTCCTAGTATGTTATATGTTGGTTAAATTAATTATTTAGTCATTTAATTTATTTTTTGGGTTTGGTTCTTTAATTTATTTTTTATTCAATTTAGTTTTTTAATTTTTCAAATCAATTTAATTTAGTCTTTTAGTTTAAATTATAAGAAATCATATTTTGTGATATTCAAAATCACTAGCAAGTAATTTTAAACTGTCATAAAATTCACATTAAAAAAAAATCAAATTTAAAAATTAAAGGATTAAAATCAACCAAAAATGTCAATTTATTATTTTTTTTAATGTTGAATGTAATGTCTTCCATGAAAATAATTATTTGGAGCCACTTTAAAAATAGGGTAAATAAATAAAGAATTAAACTTAATTTTTTTAAGATGATAGATCAATCTAAAAAGATAAAATAAGAGTAAAAGTAAAATTTAACCTTAAAAGTATTAATTAACTGTTTGAGATACGATCAAAATATTCACAAAAAAAGATCAAGATATCATTATTTATTTATTTATTTATTAAACTATATAAGATAAGATGTCCAAAAAAAAAATCATCTTATTGGATAGAATTTAATAATATATCATAAGTGATTTTAATGAAATTGTACTTTATTTTCACAAGACAAAAAAAAAAAAAATGGTTATAAAAAAACATCAAAGAAGAAGAAGAAAGAGAAGGTAGTTATTCTACTCTACCTTTCTCAGCGCGCCTTCCCCTGAATCGCAGAATGGGAGAGGAGGACAAGCTGAGCGCGTTGGACGACGACGACCTCGACCTCGACGACAAAGCCTTTCTCCAAAACGACAAACCCTACTCCTCCTTCTTTACGTTCGCCGACACCGCCATTCACTCACTCATCCCCTCACGCGCTTCTGCTTCAACTCCAGCATGTTCTGAGACCGCAACGACCTCTCTTACTCCCACATAGAGTCATGGCTAAACGTCGTCGTTCAGCAGCCTCGAATTTCCGAGCAGCGTCTTCAACTGCACAACGCTCGTCGTCCAGGTACACCACCATTGGGTCCATTCACCTGCCCGCGCTCAAAACGCTACATTTCGATTCTATTTTTGCCAATAATTGGGATTTATGCTGTGTTTATTTATCACTGCTCGTCGTCCAGGTACACCACCGCGATTAACGAACTTTGTTTTTAGTTCCTCTGTGGTTTCCACTGCACATATATATTATCAACTTTACAGTGGCATAAGAAAGTAGTACTACGGTTTTTATGGCCCTCTCATGTAAAAAAAAAAATTCGCCACAGGAATGGATAATGGCTTTTTTTTTAGGTTTAACATTTGATTTTGGTACAACTGGTAGTCATGATATATACATTAAAAACCAACTACTGCAGTCTTATTTATCTATTTGTAATGATGACAGATAGAAGGTGATAATTCCATACGTTGTATGTGAACTCAATATCGTGTTCTTGTATGTAAAATGGATGGTTTACATTTCTTATTATGTTAGATGTTATATGTCCTTTTCTTTTTTAGTTAAGTGTATGAGATGTGATTTGCTTTAGTGTTAATTTGTAGCATGCTTCCTTTCATTTTGATGAGTTTTTGTTCTGCTGTTCTTGAATTTTATTAGAAAGAAATTCTGATAAGTATAAAAAGGTCATTTGTAGGTCTGGATGGATTGATATCAACATTTTTTATTTACAAAGACAAATAGTCTAAATGATGCCATGGACTCTTTAGATTTTGTTTTTTGAATTAATTTAGTTTTTATACTAGGAATGGTAAGAATGTCCCTTTTAATATGATGAATTGTTCTGATGTTCATAGTGCTTAGTTTACTAGATAATCCTTTATTTGCCTAAGATAACACCATTGGATTTGAGAATAACACTTATATCCTCTGAACTACTAGGCTAGGCATCTATACACCATGGCTATATTGGTGGTTGTTTTGTATATTTTTAAAACTGTAGAATCTAATGACAGGAATGCTTAATCATTGGGTTGTTTGTTCGCCTTCTTTTGAAATTTCTGTTATATGTGAGGATCATAACTATATTACTTGTTCGTTAATTTTTTTTATCTTATTTAATTGTGGTCCATTCTAAGTTCATGGGAATATATTAGTTAATCTCAGCCAGTCAAAAAACAAATATTAGTTAATCTCAGGATCCAATTGCAAGGTAAAAAACTTGATATCCATCGGGGTAGGTACTGATATTTTTAGTGGCATGAGCGAACTGAAAAATTATACCCTCATAATCATTTAAATTTTATTTTGCATTTTTGTGACAAAATCAATAATAATTTGTGGATAATCAATTTTGAAATAATCATATTCAATAGAAATCAAAACAAGTTTCTTTAATCTACCTTGAGTCATAGTTTCAAATAGGATTTTAACAATTTTAAATTTGACAAATTAACTTCTTTTGGTGTATGCAATAGTAGCAAAAATAGTTAATATTATTTTGTAAATTGTTCATGCATTAGGAAAACAATTAAATATTTTTAAATAACTCAATATCATAAAGTTTGATTTTAATTTGTTGTTGAAGTTTGAATCATAATCATTATAATTTTTTCTTCAAGAACTTTGTTTATATAATTAAGTTAAAAAGCTAATAACAATGGAAGGAAATAATATGTCATATCCTTCTTCTCTTTTACTATGGTGGAGTTTAAGTAGAAGTAGTAGCAGGTCATAGGGGTTGAAATTGAATTTAGTTACATGGTTTGTAGAATTAGTTTTTTTTTTTTTTTAAATTTGAGGGGAGTTTGTAGAATTAGTTAAGGGACAAAAACAACTAAACAAATGTGAAGATCAAATTACGCTATTGCGTTTATTAATGTTATAGATTATAAATGAATATTTATCTTAAATGAGTATTTATAGGAACTAATCTTGAATAAGAGCATTTTTATAGGGTTTTTTTAGAGCAGTGTTATTTCCTCCGAAAGTTGGAGGCCTAACAGTCCGTTGAACCTTTAAAAAATGGACACCTGTCAGACAGTTTTATTACAAAAAAATTATTGAATTTAACATTTTAACTAAAATTTGTCTCTTTCCAAAACTGCTATGAGTCTGACCCATGACCAAAAAAAGTTTGACCCAAATGAATTTCACATGCTGATCAAAATAGTGCAGTTTTATTAGCGGACGCCTAGAAGTATCTTTCCTTAGGATCTAGTTTTTTTTTCATACAGAATAAGAAAAATGATTTTCACATATTAGTTTTGAAATTATTATTTTATTCAAACTAAAAAATTTATAATTAAGTCCTCTCAAGTTATTATTAATTTTTTCGTCTAGCTACTAGCTCAATAAGTTGATAGTTTGTGAACGATATTGAAGTCCAAATAATTTCCATTACAAAAATTCTTATTCCTCTATCATGACCCAAATTACATACATCGTGGTATCACTTTTGACATGCCAGTCATTACATCTGAACATGGTGAAAAAATGAAAATTTTAATGGTGAAAAAACAGAAGGAAAAAAAAGAGGAACTTATATTGCAGATTAGTATGATAAGAACCATTTACTGTATGTTTCATTCAAAAACTAGCATGAAGTTGTACAATGCAATCTTCCAAGCTAAGCTGCCATATGTCTTTTGTTCACAAAAAGGATAACCTAAAATTTTTCTAGCTCTGGTCTTCTAGGAATGCAAGGTGATTGGTTTACATATTGCACTCATCTAATCGGCTTTTATGCAGCTGAAACGCAGGGTTAACCCAGGCTCCACAGCTGCACTGCATACCGGCCCAGTTGAAGTTACCCAAACGAGCATTACAACCCATACAGAGAAGTTTATCCTCCACATGACCTTCGTGTACTTCAAATCCAATCCATATCCAGTGTTAGTGTGAAGTTTGACAAAATATTTTATGGCAAATAAAATATGAGGGGAATTTTACAAGTACCTGCTTGCATCCATTTCATGGGCTCAACAAATACTGAGGTGCAATCAACTGATTGCTTTTCCGTTTCCCAGGATTGACTGCTTCTCTTTTTCCACTTGAAGCTTGATTCTCCTTTCCCGTGCTCATGGGAAACTATATTTTCCACTGAAGCAACAATTCTTCTGCATTTCTTACACCGGTATATAAGTTGAGGAGGTTTGGTCGTTGTCTCCGTCTGAGAGCTACCAGCTTCAGCCATTTGTATTAAATGATCAAATGATATTGTGATTGATGCACTGCAAATTTATAAGCAAAAGAATATGGAGAAAATCTTATCTTCATAAGAACTCATCTAGGCATAAAATTATAGTTGGAGGAAAAATAAATTTAAAGAATCAGAAAGCATAATTAATGAAAGAATTTGATGTCCAAAATTCACAGGCAATTAAAATTGCAATTAGCATGTAGAGTCATATAACAATTTTCACCAGAGCAATCTTCTCTCAGGTAGAGCACATTAACTGGATTTGCATCTGGCCATAATTATTTCTGAAGTTCAGAACAGACATACCAAGAAACCCACAGTTCATATAGGTTTTAGATTTTATTTCCATTGTGTGCATTATAAAAACACCTATGAATTAATTGTGATGCAAATTATATACTGGATGTGGAAGCAAAAATAATCAGGTAGCAGTGTAGCACTGTTAATATTAATGACTGTTGAGTCTAGAGGTACCTCTAAACACACAAGTAAAACAATGAAGATACAACATCTATATCCATTGTCTGAGCAAGCACATGCAAGGAAATGAACTTAAACTGCTAAGTGTTCATCTGAAGGAAATAACAAAACAGTGCTGAATAAGTGATAGAAGCCTTGAAATATATCTCTTGGTATGAATTTATAGAGATTTTGTTTAATGAACATTAACTCACATAAACCAGCTCAGACAAGGCCATAACGCTGACCTGCAGCATAACATGGATCCCACCAAAATTACCCATTCAAATGTTTTCTCACTTGCTTTATTCCCTTCCTTATTCATGCACAATATTCTCTTTGTTATGTAACTTTGACCCACACACAACACAGTACTGTAGTTATTCTAAGTTGAAGTTGGAGAAAGAAGGGAAATAAAACTATATGCTCATGAGAATAACCAGACGAAAATTTCACAAAAATGAAAGTTTCAACAGCCATTCCTATTCTAGATACACAGATTCACTTCGATGAATCAGCAAGCTATGGCAAGATGAGATGGAAAATAGGACCAAACATTAATCACCAGAGTCATATTGCAAAATGCACTGAAACGGATCTAACCAATTACAAAACCAAACATAAAAATTATGGGAGTAAACATCATACAAGAATGATGGTAAAAGTTTTGATTAAAAAACAAACCCATATTTACTACTGGTAATTAATCACCTAACTAACCAAATTCGTACTCAAATAGCTTATGAAAAATACTACCAAAATTCTGTTTGTACAGTGCAATAGAGAACACACCAATAATAATACAGACAAATCAACTTATGTAAAGGATCTGTTAAAATCACAAATGCAAAATTGTGGGGAAAAACACTTCCATTTAAAGTCATAACCAATTTACAACATATCATACACCTCTTAACCCACCAGTTATCAAATAATGTTGTCTAAACTACCAAGATGCTATCCTAGGTCAGTGTGACTTGCTTCAAACATATTCGCACAAACCATAAGGCAACCAGCATCCATGATGCATCTCAAACCGAATCAGAAGATTAAAATGAACAACTCGCAAGACAAACAGAAAGTACTAAAATGTTCTAAAGTCAACTTAATAACACTAAAGAAAAGGCTACCCTACTGTTATGTAATCAGCACAGGTTCAAACCAAAGGGGGCCCACAACGAAGCAATATCCAAAACCAAGAGAGATGGACGAAATGTAATACAAAGTAAAGAGAGCGAAAACTCAGAGTTTGTGAATAATAATAACTTTGATCTTTTAACTCAAGAATGCTTAAACCAAAGTACATAAACCAAGTAATACAACTCAACGAGTAACAAACTTATAACTAACTAACTCTCGTTCCTAACACGCAAATAAACATATTCACATTGCAAACGATCACCTAAAGTTGGCATTTTATCAAACACTTAATACACAACTACCATCACGTTATAAATCAAATTTAAATTCACGATATTGACAGGGGCGTTCAACTCAGATTCACAAAAATTTAAATTCCGTTCCCACACAGAGGCCATTTGCGAGTCATAGATGAATAAGAACAAAGCATCAGAGAAATTAAGAAAGATAAAAACAACAAACTTATCTGATATCTCTATAATTTATACAAAACAGAAAGGAAAAATGGGTTACCATTAACAATGAATGCTTTCCTCTGAGGGAAGGAAAATTGAGTGTCTAGAGAAGAGAAGAGAAGAGAGTGAGGACGACGTTGTTTGGCATGAGAGTTCATTGAATCAGTTTGTTTAAATTAAAAAAAAAACTAAAATAAATGATTTTTATATAAGTATTTTTTTAATAAAAAATACTTTAAACAAACACATTAGAAATTATAATTAAAAAAATAAACTTAAATAAATTTTTTGTAAAGTCCTGTTTAATCATAAAAAATATTGGTATAACGAGTTTTAATTTGTGTTTGGATTAAAATTATTAAACTTAAATTTGGAAGAGTATTTCAATTTTCAAGTTTCGTTAATTGAGTTTTAAAGATAAAAATTTATTTTCAAATATATGTTTAGGTAACGAAACTCCGCACATTATCCTAAATTAATCTTACTCTCAAACATTTGAAATGCTCCGATCGAAAATCAAAACATATTATTCTTTATATATTTCCTCCATCCTAATATAATTATTGTGTATGAGAAAAAAATAATAATTATTTTATTTTTAATGTAACACTAAAATACTAATTTTTGAGTTTTAGTTTTTTATATTTTCTTTTATTTTTATTTTTAATATATTTACCCAATTTTTTTATTATCTTCTTAAAAATAAATTATAATTTTATCATTTTATCTCATTTTACACTTTTCAACTATTTCAATAATTATTTTTTTAACACTTAAATTTACCCTCTACTTTCCCATTTATAAGATATTTTCAACCAATTTATGTCTCAAGAAGTAGTTAAGTAATTAATTTAATTAATCATATTAAATCTGTTAATTATTTGTATCAACATTATAAAATTATTCTTTTTTTATCTCTTTATATATCTACTTAATTGATTTTCATTAATGTTTGAAAAAAAAATTAAATATGAAGAAAAAAATAATTAATACATCTAAAAATTAAAAAATAATTTTATAAAAAAGACCAAATAAATTTGTGAAAATAATTTTATCATTAGGAACAAAGGGAGTAATAAATTAACTTTTCAACTAATTTTATCTAACATCATCAAACTATTCCATTGTTAACAAAATAAAATTAGACATTTCAAATGTTAAACACCTCTTGAGAGAAAGAAAAAAAATAATATAAATATGATATACCATATAAAAAGACAAAAAGATATAAGAAGTGTTCACCATATGTTTACAAAATAAAATGTGTAAAAATCATTCCTTTATTGGTGATGGTATCGTGAATTAGTGTTTGATGTAGAGCACATGGTTGGAAAAGATGATGCATTTATCAAATATTATTTTGTGCTTGAAGCATAGTGTTCAACAATACTGATGAAAATGATGTGAAGCAAATCTAGAGTTCCAAAACAAAAGTTCAACCATAACCATTAACATCAACCATGGATATTCTTTTGTTTGAGGGATTGAACAAGGGCAGTGAGATTATTATAAGAGGAGCCACCCTTTTGAATAGCTTTATGTGCTTTTTCTTGCATATCTTTGGCTCGTTTTCTAAGTGACCCTCCTTCATCCTTCATCACCCTCTCCACAGCATTCTTAATTAGTTCCCAACCAACCACCTTACTCCCTGCATCATAAGAAGATATGCTCCACTCACACTCCCCCACCTCAACCCCAATTTTGTGCACTTCAGTCACCAACTTCTCATTCAAAAACTGCTCAGCGAATCTTGGCATGGTTATCAGTGGCACCCCAGCACTAATCCCTTCTGTCACTGAATTCCACCCACACTGCGTTAGGAACCCTCCAATCGCAACATGCTTCAATATTAACTCTTGATGGACCCACCCTCTCACTACCATTCCTCTGTTATTTTCCTTAGTCCTTTCTTCAAAACCATGTGGCAACCATTCTTCAACCTCAACATGCATATTTTTAGGAAACACCCAGAGGAACTCGTGCCCTGAGGCTTCAACCCCATGTGCTATCTCCAATTGTTGCTCTTTATTGTGACGACACAAGGTCCCAAAGCATATCTACAATACTGAATTGGGTTCCTTGGAGTTAAGCCAATTGAGGCACTCCTCGCTAATCTAAAAGGGAGGAGTTAGATAAAGAAAAATAATTAGAGTAGGCAAATTAAAACATGACAATGGATTGATAAATATGAAAAAAAAAGTTAAATTAATTATTTAGAGGTTGAAATGATCATAAGATGTGTGTGCTAAGAAGGTGTTCATCACAATCCGTCGCAAAGGAGAAATCTCCAACGTTGCTGCAATGTTGGTGCTCATAACCAATATGAACCATTACCAACTATATTTCTTGATAGTTAAGAAAGAATGTATCGATCGATAAGAACCCTTTTGTATTTATAAAGGTAGTATAGGACTAAAACTCATTTTGTTTTTTTCTTCAGAATAATTTTTAAAACAGTATATAAGGATCAAATAATTAATTTTAGTCGCAACATTGCTGGGTGTCAACCAATTAATCAACTACAGCTTAACAGTGTTAACAAAGATGTAATGGCAAGGATCAATCGTGAACAAAAAAATGCAGGTATAAGGACTAAAACTTACGTTTCTAATATTTAAAGTAGCATCAAATGTATATAGGAAATAAATGGATAATTTAACCCAAGAAAAATTTAGATGAATTAATGGCACAAATGATTAACATCACTGAGGAAGTGTCAATAAATGTCATTTGCCCATTACTTTGTAGAGTTATGCAAGTGTCAATAGTAAAACTCTAATTCAAATCAAAACAATTATTAACATTAATAAAAGTCTGACGAAGAAAGCCATTAAGAATATTAGGAAAAAAAATCAGTTACTAATGTTTCATATACAATAAAAGTACGACATGCTTGCCCATCACTGAAACTAATTTTAAGAAATTATAAATGAAAGCTATTAAAAATGTTTATTACATGAAAATAATATTTCTTAATAAAATATTTTATTTTTAAGTACTTAAAATGAATTAAGGAACATAATATATCCTACAAAACCAAGTAACTAAATTTGGAATAGCTAATCAAAATGAGAAATTTTGTCACTACCTTTATTTTTATTGTACATCCACATATTTCTTGATAAAAATCATGTGTGAAAAAATTAAACTTGAGTGTCTTACATTACTTTTTTGTTTTATAAAAAAGAATTATAATCGTCCCACTAAGAGTTGCCATCAAATGTTCACCTAAGACACTTAACCACTTATACGTCAAACCAATTTATAATTATTAGACATTTCAATAATCCCAGTGTGCTACTAATATTACTCATGAGACAGTTTTTTAATCATATGTTGGAATGAAGTCTTGCCTATCAAAAGCAACAATATTTTTTTGTCGGAGACTTTAAATATATACAAGATAGATATTTTTCTTTCAATATAAATTATTTCATACTAAAAAGCCATCACAATTCTATACTCATGAGGCATTTAATCATTAGAGTCAAAAGTATATATCGATAATTATATACACATATTCATTTATTCTAAACTATTTATGAGACAAAGTTATTTGTCATTAAATTATTTCAAAAATTTCATGACATTATTACGAATATGTTCAGATAAACTTCTATATAATCAGGAAAAGAATACAAAAAAAATGGAAGAAATTTTTTCATAAGTTCAAATTAATTTATGCATAAATTAAAAATAAACTTTTTGAAAAAAATCAGGATGAGAAAGCTTATATAAATCAGTTTATACATAAGTTAAAATTTTAATTTGTGAAAATTTATTTTATTTATTCTTATTATTTTTATAAGTGTTTGTGATTTGGAGAAATTTATTCAAATATATTTAAATATAAGGACTCTAACATCTTGATTTTTGACTTTTTGATTACTCACATTCCATTGTGAAGATAATTATTATAGGTCATTAATTTCATGATTACTCCAAATCAATAATATATAATTAAAATTCTTAAATAATAGACTATTAAAAAAGTAGATACATCTCCTTATCCAAATAATATTAATTAATTTTTTAGGTCACTCTTTAACTATATATCTAATATTTCTCTTATTCTGATTTAATTCAATTAGGACGTAACAAGAACCACAAGTATAAATTCATAATTATATATATACTTTTATTATAAGAGATGAGATGATTAAATAATAGTCTTTAAATCAAAATAGAAGATTAATATTATATATGCATGAGAGAATCAATATTAAATGTTAAATAGAGAATCAATATTAAATGCACCTGGGTCCATATCATTTACCAGCAATGCTTGGGTTCGGTATGGAAATGTAACACGACAATAATGCAGATGAAGATAAGACTAAATTAAATATATGATTTGACATGGAACAATCCATTACTCGATTTGATTTTTATTAGATTTGTCTCCCGGTGCTAAGATAAAAAGGATAAGTTATACCCATAAAATGGATATGCCACAAGAAGACTAACAATTAATATAATGAAAAAAGTTAGAATAAAACACTCAGTTTTCATTTTTCATGAAATAACACCAACTCTCCTTGCTTTTCATAAATATTTTTTTTAGAACATATGCAATTAATATACACGCAGGCACCCGCATACCTGATCCTTTTGTGATGTGCATGCCCTTTTCTTGGTAAAATTGAGCATGAGTGAAGTCATGCCAACGTGCCACACTTTAACGCCGGTGAGTTTTTGGTAACACTGCGTATACCCATCTTCGAGCTCCTCAAAGGAGTTGACAATAATACCATGTGTGTTGTTATGCTTGGTGTGCAGAAAAAGCTGAGCCAAAGCATCAAACCCGGGTGCTGATGATGGGTTGAAATCAAAGGTGATAGTGTGTGGGAGAACAGCAGGGACAACAAAAGGAACAACCGAAGGCAACACTTGGGGATGGCTATAAATGGCCTAAAAAACGCAATCAACGAAGATGGGCATGGGGGTGAAGAGCAGCGTGGGGACTCCCAGTTTCGAACTCCATCTAAACATGAAGTCTGAGATCAAAACATGAGGAGGGTTTTGCTGCACTAGGGTTTCTATTTGTGGTTTCAGAAGCAGCGCGGCCTTCAGAATCTTGTGGGCGGTTACGCTGTCTCCGGCGGAGGCTGCGTTTTCGAGGCCGGAAGGGAGACCAACTTGGTCGGAGGGGAAATCAAAGGTGTGGACATTGAGGTTGTTTGGGAGGACTTGAGCGTTGGAGGGAGTGGTGAGGATGGTGATGTGGTGCCCTTTTAAGGCCAAAATTTGAGCCAGGTTAATGAGCGGGATCGTGTGTCCTGGCGAAGGGAAAGGGAGGACATACATTTTTAGAGCCTCTGACCCTTCCATCTCTAATTGATTTTCCATGCCACTCCTGTTTATATACACACAGATCAACTTGTGTAAAGCATCTATTAGTCATTTCCAATTCAAAACGGATACAAAAATTTTATGTTGTCAGAAGAATATTTATTTATATAAATTTGTGAATGCAATATTTATATTATAGATTGATTTTTTAAACTAAAATTATGGGAAGACATTATATTATATTAAAAAGAACTTGAAAACTAGTAGTGATATCAAACATTGTTATCGGTGCGGCTTGACTTGCTTCAAAATACATAAGACAAACAAATAGCATCCACAATATTCTGATCTAAAGCTAAAATAATTAAAATTTGAGTTTTAGACCTATTCGGTCTGAGATCAAAGGCAACAGCAACTAAAACCAAAAGAATCTACCTTACCATCATCTAGCAACTCTGAAGGAGTTTGTGAAACATACATAATTTCGATATTATAAAATCATAACATAAATTCCTTTCTCCTACAGAGCAATGCAAGTAAGAAAAATAACAGAAAGGAATAGTGGTTTTACAAATGAAACCTTTTTCCTAAGAGATCAAAAAGAGGCCGAACCTGATAGATATCTCTGTCTTCTGATTCGTCTTTTCCCTTCTTTGTGTATTGTTATAATTTTTGTTGAGAGTGGGGTTATATATACCTATAACTTACTGCATCAGTGATCAATCTCCACCTACCCACGGTAAACCATCTTATTCTTTTAAACATATTTTTAATACACGTGGAAAGCATGGGAATTAATCACAGGACTAATACTGATCAATATTTAGTTGAAAGACTTTAAAAAAAAATATAAACACTCATTTTATCTTAACCCTCATTATTCCATTTACCCGTCAATAATGTAACGAGACTATGAGAGAAATAAGGAATCTGGGTGGTCCCATTCAATTTAAAATTAATTAACGTGCCGAATCATTATTTCTGTATGCTATAACAAACAGAGCCTTAGGGATGAATTTGCTGCTTCAATATTCATCAATCGATCTTTCAAAATTTAGAAGAAAGCAACGGACATTGATGCATAAGGATTAATACCTTTCCACACTTCCTTGTTTTATGTGAAATAATTCTCTATGATCTGATAAATGAGTCTGGACGCTTTTGCAACTTCTTTCATTTTTTGGACTCAATTCAATTGTGTGCATCAAGTCAAGTGCTAGTCCAAATCTCCAATAATAAGTTTTGTTTTGTCCCTTAGTGTGGGTCTAGGGTTTTTCTTATTAGTATGGAGGGGTTGCTATCCTTTACAATTCATTGCTTAATATCACATTTTTTTTTATTATATTGTGTTGAGTAGATCTATTTTCTCAAGTTAATTTTTCTTATGAGATTTTGGCTTATAAAAAAATTCTAAAAAATTATAGGTATTTGATGTGAAAAAACCCTAATGCATATGTATACTTCTAATTTCATTTTTTTACCTCACTAATCGCATGCATTAAAACATAACAATTGTACTAAAAAGATTAATTAAAACAAGAAAATACATCAATTCATTTTGATGTGTATATTTAAATTAAAAATAATATAATTTTATCATTCAATGTAGAAAATACATTGGATAGAGAAAACAAATAAAAGAAAAGAAAGACAAAAAAAAAACAAAGTATTAGGATACAAAAAAAAAACATCTAAGAAAAATAGAAAAATTAAGAAAAGTTCACTAAGTAGTATTGGAAGTGAAAATAAATTAATAGTAAATGAAAAGAAAGAAAATGACTTGCTGACACAAGTTATAATAATATGTGTTTATTAATCAGAGAACGAAATAAATCAAATTAAGAATAAAATATCTACATGTGCTAACGATAAAAAAAATATTGAAAAAGTTACTTAATTTTAAACTTTATTATAGATTTTTTTAAGACGCCTTTTATTATACATACCATTATTTTTAAGGTAAAATTATAAATTTGGTCTCCCACTTTGTCTTTAATTTTGAATTTGATTTCCCAGTAAATTAATTCACAAATTTTGTTCTCCTATTTTCTAAAATCATGCAATGTTGATCCCCAGACCACAATTAGACGTTGACAATTAGTAAGTGATGTTGACTACCATGTGTTACGTTCTTATTGGATAACGACTCTCACGTGCCATGTTATGATTATTAGATGCCAACTTCATGAAAAATGAGATGCATTGTTGTTTTCATTGACCATTCAAAATATGACACGTGACAGTCGTCATCCAATAAGAACGTGACATGTGATAGTCAATTTCACTTGCTAACGCTCAACGTCCAATCGTGTTCTGGGGACCAACATTATATGATTTTAAAAAATAGGAGGACAAAATTTGTAAATTAATTTACCGGGGAACCAAATTCGAAATTAGAGACAAAATAAAAGACCAAAAATACAATTTTACCTATTTTTAAGGATAACATTAAATTATATGAAACAAATCTAGGGTTTCAAACCAAAAGTTCAATAACAAAACAAACTAATGAAGCATTATCTTTAATAATGATGATGAAATTATATGAAACGAGTTCCAAATCAAAAGTTCATTAAAAAAACAAACTAATGAAGCATTATCTTTAATAACCATGATGAAATTATATGAAACAAATCTAGAGTTCCAAACCAGAAGTTGATTAAAAAAAGAAACTAATGAAGCATTAACATCAACCATGAACATTCATCATCCGTCTGAGTGATTGAACAAGGGTAGTAACATTGTCGTAAGAGTTTCCACCCTCTTGAACAACTTCATGTGCTTTCTCCTTCATTTCCTTGACTCGTTTGTTGAGTAAGCCTCCTTCATCCTTCATCACCTTCCTCACAGCATTCTCAATTCGTTCCCAACCCACCACCTCCTTCCTCGCATCATAAGGAGACATGCTCCACTCAGACACACCCAACTCCACCCCAAGCCCAAGCACCTCAGTCGCTTGCTTCTCACACAAAAAATGGTCACCAAACCTAGGCATGGTGATCAAAGGCACCCCTTCACAAATCGCCTCCACCACCGAATTAGCACCACAATGCGTTAAGAACCCTCCAATGGCATCATGCTTCAATATTAGACCTTGCGGGACCCACCCTCTCACTACCATTCCTCTCTTCTTTTCCCTCATCCTTTCTTCAAAACCATGTGGCAGCAACAATTCTTCTTCTTTCACGTCGTCATCTTTCGTGTTCTTGGGCAACACCCAAAGGAATTTGTGCCCAGAGGCCTCGATTCCACGTGCTATCTCAAAATTTTGCTCCTTGTTGAGACGGGCCAAGCTCCCAAAGCATATGTACACCACTGAGTTGGACTCCTTGGTGTTAAGCCATTTGAGGCACTCGTCGTCGACCTACAATTAAAGGGTAGGGTCAGATAAAGAAAAATTAGTATAGTAAGCAAATTATAACTTGAGAAAAGATAGATATACCTAAAATTGGTAAGTGGTCTTTTTGTCCGTGTAACATTCATGTGGTGTTTATCTTCATGTTTTAAAAGATTTGAATATATTTTTTATTCTTTAATTTAATGTTTTTTCTTTCATTTTTCTCTTTAAAAAAATCGTTTTAATTCTTACAAAATTGATTTTTTTATCTGTAAAACACTTTAAATAATATTTTTTTTTACTTATTAGAACATTTTTTTAATGTTCAAAGTATTATTTAAAATATTTTAAGAATAAAAAATAAAATATACCTATTTTATATGAAATAATTTTTTTAATTAAAAAAGCACTAAATTAGTGTCAACGAAAAAAGATATTTAATCATTTTGAAATAACTGATTTTAATTCCCACTTTTTGAAATGCAATGAAATTAATTAATCATGGTCTTGGACAGAGATACCATAAAAAAAATCCATGCCCTCGATACTCTTAACATGTTTGCTAGCCTGGCACGACTGACACGCAATTTGACACAGAGTATTTGAGCAAGTTACTAATATTCCTCATATATATACAAGGTAGGCTCAAGGAGTTAGGAGTTAAGAGATAAATTTAAAAATGAAATATTTTATTTATTTATAAAATAATTTATTAAAATTATTATTGTTTTATTTAAAATTAAATTTTCAAATTTGTTGTGATATAAAATGATCAATTAAATATAATTTTATAATATATTTTTTTGAGATATATTAATATCAAAAAAAAATTGGGACCTTTTTTTTGAAGGGTCTAAAGCTTTTGTTTGGGCTGTTTGGGCCTTAAACCTATCCTACATACAAGAGTATGCTAGAGTTTGTGGTCTTAGCTCCTTTGTCCCACATCGCTTGGTTTGTAAAACTTGTGTGGTCTTAGTTCCACATCGCTTGGTTTGTAAAAACTTGTGTCCCATTAGTGTTATATATAGAGACTTCTTGTAAGCTTTTATGTGCAAGTAATAAAGAGTTCTCCTAGTGTAGCCGTGGACGTAGGCACATACATTGTGTGTTGAACCACGTTAAACTTTGTGTCTTTTTCTTTCTTCCCTTTATTCCTTTCTCTTCTTTTATTGCTCTATACTAACAACTGGTATCAGAGCCGATGGTTCAAGTTGGTGACTGGCTCAGACGAGTATGCAAGTACCGCAGGTGGCCAGAATGGCTAACGGCACAGCGTGTTCCGCAGGTGGAGCGGGGTGGCCAGAATGGCTAGCGGATAGGGCAAGTACCGCAGGTAGCCATGACTATACTCGTGGATGATAAAGACTTCCGTTCGAGGGGGAGACTACCATGTGGAAGAGACTCACACTTGAGGGGGAGATGTGTTGGGTTACAAGTGTGAGGTGAAGTCCCACATCGGGTAGAAGTGGAAAGGTTGAGCACCATATAAGTGAGGAGAAGACCCATAAACCTGAGCCTTAAGGTTTTGGGTTAGAGTGTGGTGTCAGGTTTCCTTATGTGGTGACTCGTGGTCCACAGATGTACCCCTCGAATCTCCCCAACAACTGGTATCAAGAGCTTTTGATTACTCCACGGGATTTCCATAGTTTAAAGGAATTAGTGAGAGTCTTCTCAGTTTAGAGGAGGCAGTGGGAGCAATGACATTAAAAGAGGGGAAGGTGAAGATCGAGAAGTTCGATGGCAGAGATTTCAGCTTTTGGAAGATGCAGATAGAGGATTATCTATATCAGAAGAAGCTGTATCAGCCCTTATCAGGGGTTAAGCCAGAAGACATGAAGCAAGAAGAATGGAACTTGCTAGATCGACAGACTCTTGGCGTGATCAGATTGACATTAACCAAGAACGTCGCGTTCAACATCGTGAACGAGAAGACTACTGCAGGCTTAATGAAGGCGTTGTCAGATATGTACGAGAAGCCGTCGGCAGCCAACAAAGTATACTTGATGCGCCGGTTGTTCAACCTCAGGATGGGAGAAGGTATCTCTGTAACTGATCATATTAATGAATTTAATATTATTCTTGCCTAGTTGGAATCAGTGCAGATTAAATTTGAGGATGAGGTGAACGCATTGATTCTATTGTCATCACTACCGGATAATTGGGCTGCAACTGTTATTGCAGTTAGTAGTTCTACAAGGGAGAACACATTAAAGCTTAGTGACATCCGTGACTTGATCTTAAGCGAAGATGTTCGCAAGAGAGATTCAGGAGAATCTTCTAGTCATGTTTCCAATTCAACATTGAATACTGAAGGCAGGGGAAGGACTACCTAGAAGGGTCAGAATGGTCGAGGCAGATCAAAGTCAAGAGGGAAAGGTCAGAGAAAATTTCAAAGTGACGTTACTTGCTGGAATTGTGACAAGAGAGGTCACTTTAGCAATCAGTGCAAGGCACCAAAGAAGAACAAGTTGCACAAAAACAAGAAGCGCGATGATGATGAATCCGCAAATGCAGCAACCGATGAACTTGATGATGCATTAATTTGCAGTTTGGATAGTCCTGTTGATTCATGGATCATGGACTCAGGTGCGTAGTTCCACACTACTCCCTCTAAAGATTTATTGTCTAACTATGTTTCTGGAAGATTTGGAAAAGTTTACCTTGCAGATGGAAAATCTATTGACATTGTCGGAAGAGGTGATATCAACATCAAGACCTCCAGTGGATCCCTATGGACATTGCACAATGTCAGACATATTCCTACCTTAAAGAGAAATTTAATATCTATAGGGCAGTTGGATGATGAGGGACATCACACCATTTTTGGAGATGGAGCTTGGAAGGTAACAAAAGGCAATCTCATTGTGGCTCATGGAAAGAAGCGAGGATCTCTTTACATGATTGCAGATGAGGATATGATAGCAGTTATTGAGGCTGTCAATAATTCAACCATGTGACATCAAAGACTTGGACACATGAGTGAAAAAGGAATGAAGCTTATGGCGGCAAAGGGTAAGCTATCAAGCCTCAAGCATGTTGATGTTGGTGCTTGTGAACATTGTATCCTTGGAAAGCAGAAAAAGGTTAGTTTCTCAAGGGCAGGGAAGACTCTTAAAGCTGAAAAGCTAGAATTGGTGTACACAGATGTTTGGGGGCCAACCCCAGTGAAATCTGTTGGAAACTCACGCTATTATGTCACCTTTATCGACGACTCTACCAAAAAGGTATGGATTTATTTTCTTAAAAATAAATCTGATGTGTTTTCTGTGTTTAAAAGGTGGAAAACAAAAGTTGAAAATCAGACAGGTCTAAAGGTTAAAAGTCTGAAATCTGACAATGGCGGGGAGTATGATAGTCAGGAGTTTAAAGACTTCTGTTTAGAACTTGGGATCAGAATGATCAAGACAATACCAGGAACACCTGAGCAAAACGGTGTTGCAGAAAGGATGAATAGAACCTTGAACGAGAGAGCAAGGTGTATGCGGATCCAATCTGGCTTGCCTAAAGCATTCTAGGCAGAAGTAATAAACACAACAGCATATCTCATCAATAGAGGACCATCAGTTCCTTTGAATTATCAGTTGCCCGAAGAAGTATGGTCTGGAAAGGAGGTAAAACTTTCACATTTGAGAATTTTTGGTTGTGTTTCATATATACTGACAGACTCTAATAGTAGAGATAAATTGGATCCAAAGGCGAGGAAGTGTTATTTTATTAGTTATGGATCTGACATGTATGGCTACAGGTTTTGGGATGACCAAACCAAGAAAGTTATCAGAAGCAGAAATGTTACTTTTAATGAGAACTTATTTTATAAGGACAAATTTTTTGCAGAATCTACATGTGCAGGTAAACTGTCAGAAATTTCTGAGAAAGCAACACTTGAAGAAATTTCAAAAAGTGATGCAGCCAACAGAAACCAGAGTACAGGCGTAGAGGTTGAGTCAGAACCAGAACCATCAACTCCTCCAAGAAAATCTAGCAGAATTTCAGTACCACCAGATAGGTATTCCCCTTCATTGCATTATTTGTTGTTAACTGATGCTAGTGAGCCAGAATGTTTCAGTGAGGCTACACAGGGGAATGACACTATTGAGTGGGAGCTAGCGATGAAAGATGAGATGACATCCCTTCAGAAGAATAAGACGTGGTCTTTAACTAAATTGCCAGAAGGAAAGAAAGCGTTACAGAATAGGTGGGTCTATAGGCTAAAGGAAGAATCTGACGGTAGAAGAAGATACAAGGCGAGACTTGTGGTGAAAGGGTTTCAGCAGAAACAAGGAATTGATTTCACAGAGATCTTCTCTCTAGTTGTAAAGATGACTACCATCAGAGTTATTCTGAGCATGGTAGCTGCAGAGAATCTTCACTTGGAGCAGTTAGATGTTAAAACTGCATTCTTGCATGGGGATTTAGAGGAAGACATCTATATGACCCAACCAGAAGGTTTTGAAGTGCCAGTCAAGGAGAATCTTGTATGCAAGCTTCACAAAAGTTTATATGACTTGAAACAAGCACCGAGGCAGTGGTACAAGAAGTTTAATGAGTTTATGAGCAACTCAGGATTCAAAAGATGTGACATGGACCATTGCTGCTATGTTAAGAAATATACTAATAGTTATGTTATCCTTGTCGTGAATGTTGATGACATGTTGATTGTAGGATCTAGTATGACAGAAATTAACAAGTTGAAGCAGCAGCTGGCAGAAAACTTTGAAATGAAGGATCTTGGTCCAGCTAAACAAATCCTTGGTATGAGAATTCTTAGAAACAGATCAGAAGGAATCTTGAAGCTATCTCAGGAAAAATATATACACAAATTGCTTGACAGGTTTTACCTTAGAGATTCTAAGACCAAGAATACCCCTTTGGGATCTCATTTGAAGTTTTCAAAGAAGCAATCTTTGCAGACAGATGAAGAAAAATGTTACATGTCAAGAGTACCATATGCATCAACAGTTGGGAGTTTGATGTATGCTATTGTGTGTACCAGACCTGACATAGCACATGCAGTGGGAGTTGTCAGTAGGTTCCTATCAAATCCAACAAAGGAGCATTGGGAAGGCGTAAAGTGGATACTCAGATATCTGAAGGGTACTTCAGAGATGTGTTTGTGTTTCACAAAAGGCAATCTCACTTTACAGGGATTTTCAGATGCAGACTTGGGAGGAGATTTTGATACCAAGAAAAGCACCACAGGCTACATTTTTACCTTGGGAGGTACTGCTGTGAGTTGGAAGTCTAAACTTCAAGATAGAGTTGCTCTCTCAACCACGGAAGCCGAGTACATAGCTATCTCAAAAGCAGCTAAGGAGATGATTTGGCTAAAGAATTTTCTCAATGAATTAGGGAAAGAACAAGATGATGCTCCAATGTTTAGTGACAGTCAAAGTGCTATAAGTCTTGCTAAGAATCCAGTCTTTCATTCTAGATGCAAGCATATTCAATTAAGATACCATTTTATTAGGGAGTTGATAAATGATAGAGACTTATCTTTATTGAAGATCTTAGGATCAGAGAATCCAGCAAATATGTTGACTAAAGTTGTTACAACTGACAAACTGAGGCTTTGCATTGCCTCAGTTGGCCTTCAAGGATAATTGAAGATGAAGGCGCTACACTAGGTAAAGAGTCGATGGACTCATTGCTTACAAGGAACTGCTAGAGTTTGGAACTTAGACCCCAAGTGGGAGAATTGTTAGAGTTTGTGATCTTAGTTCCTTTGTCCCACATCGCTTGGTCTGTAAAACTTGTGTCTCATTAGTGTTATATATAGAGACACCTAGTAAGCTTTTATGTGCAAGTAATAAAAAGTTCTCCTAGTGTAGCCGTGGACGTAGGCACATACATTGTGTGCTGAACCACGTTAAACTTTGTGTCTTTTTCTTTCTTCCCTTTATTCCTTTCTCTTCTTTTATTGCTCTATACTAACAGAGTATATATTGTATATATCAAGAGAAGTATTTGTATAAGATGTAAAAAAAAAAAAGGAAGAGTAAATTTAAATTTTACAACTATACATGAATAATTTTCATTTAAAATTACTTAATTTTAATCCTTTTATTATAGATTATCTTAAAGGCTATAATCCACCACCCTCACTAATCTTATGCTTACTCCGATACCTGATCCTCTTGTGGCTTGCCTCTTTTGTCGAAATAATCCACCATAAGTGAGAGCATGCCAAGGTGCCAGACTTTAACACGGGTGAGTTTCTCGTAGTACTGAGTGTACCCATCTTCGAGCTCTGGAAATGTGTTCACAATAACACCATGTTTGTTATTTTCCTTGGCGTGTAGCAAAGTACGAGCCATATTATCAAAGCTAGTTGATGAGGGGTTAAAATTAAGCGTGACATTGTGGGGGAGACCACCAGGGACAACATAAGGAAGTGAAGAATCAGAAGCCAAAGTTTGAGGATGGCGATTGATGGCTTCAACAACGCAAAGAGCGAAGACGGGCATGGGGCTGTAAACAAACGTGGGGATGCTATTGTTAAGTGTGGATCTCCATGTATACATGATGTCTATGATCAAAGCGTGAGGAGGGTTATGATTTAAGAAGTTTTCGATTTCGGGTTTGAGAAGCTTTGAGGCCTTCCATATCTTGTAGGCAGTGTTGTTGTCTTTGGCCAAGGAGATATTCTCAAGGCCTGAAGGGAGACCCACTTCCTCGGAGGGGAAGTTCAAGATGTGGACATTGAGATGTTTTGGGATGAGTTTAGCATTGGAAGGAGTGGTAAGAATAGTAACATGGTGGCCACGAAAGGCAAAAACTTGAGCAAGGTTAATTTGTGGGATCATGTGTCCCGGAGCAAGAAAAGGGAGCAAGTAGAGTTTTAGAGGACTTGAGTCATCTGGTTTTGAATCTGATATCTTTGCTTCTAAGTCTTCCATCTTCGGATTTCTCTTTCTAAATTGCTTTTTCAGTCCTGTTTATGTCGCACAAAAACCAGAACACGCCAATTACAACACAGACAAATTAATCAACTTATGCAAAGATCTGCTAAAAGCACAAATGCATGGTTGAGGGAAGAAAACAATTACTTTTAAGTCATTTCCAATTCAAAACGGATACAAAAAAATTTATGTTGTGAGAAGAATATTTATTTATATAAATTTGTGAATGCAATATTTATATTATAGATTGATTTTTTAAACTAAAATTATGGGAAGACATTATATTATATTAAAAAGAACTTGAAAACTAGTAGTGATATCAAACATTGTTATCGGTGCGGCTTGACTTGCTTCAAAATACATAAGACAAACAAATAGCATCCACAATATTCAGATCTAAAGCTAAAATAATTAAAATTTGAGTTTTAGACCTATTCGGTCTGAGATCAAAGGCAACAGCAACTAAAACCAAAAGAATCTACCTTACCATCATCTAGCAACTCTGAAGGAGTTTGTGAAAAATACATAATTTCGATATTATAAAATCATAACATAAATTCCTTTCTCCTACAGAGCAATGCAAGTGTCCTATAATATATAAGAACAAATCCTAAGAAAAATAACAGAAAGGAATAGTGGTTTTACAAATGAAACCTTTTTCCTAAGAGATCGAAAAGAGGCCGAACCTGATAGATATCTCTGTCTTCTGATTCGTCTTTTCCCTTCTTTGTGTATTGTTATAATTTTTGTTGAGCTTTGTGAATACAGGTGACAGTGGGGTGTGAGATGAGAAGAAGATTTGAATTCAGGGAAAGCTAATATGTAGTACTTAATAATACTATGTTATCTATTTGCTCAGTATTATAAAATTATATATGCCTATAATTGCATCAGTGATCATTCTCCACGTACGCACGGTAAACCATCTTATTCTTTTAAACATTTTCTTAATATATGTGGAAAGCATGGAAAGCATGGGTATTAAATAATGGAAAGCACGGGAATTAAATAATGAACATTGTTATTTCAAAAAAATAATAATATACAAACATCTTATTCTTTTAAATATTTTTTATCACATTATAAATGGAATAATACGGATGCATGTTTATAACAAAATGGGTGTTTTATGCAATATTTTTCTACCAGGAAACACACGAAATCTCGAATGCATGTTTAGAAGTGAAAATCCGGGCAGGCTTTTTTACACATCAGAGATACAAAAAAATGGATAGATTTTTAAAAAATTATGTAACAAAAAAGTTAAAGTGATGTTTTTAAACGAGACTTTGATAAGCCATGAATTAAAATAGGGCCAGAATAGAGGAAAGGCTCAAGAGAGAAAAGAAGATACCAGATAAATGCATAGATTTTGTGTTAAAAAGAAATTAAAGGAGAGTTCTCTAGAGGTTTATAGTTGTTTAGAGGTTTAGAGTAGTGTTGAGAGCTGGTTTTTAGACCGTTGGGTTGCAGACACCCGACTTGTTCTTTTGTTTGTAATTGGACAAGTATTTAAAGACTTGTTTCCGTTTTCACAAAATTATCAAAGTTCCAAGTTAGTCTTTTGCAAAAAATTTCACATGTGTTTTCATCCCTCTAAAATTATAAAGTGTCATTGTTTGCACAATTTATGAGAATTATAAATTACCACAAATTACATTAACACATTACCAAGATGATAATTTGTAACAGTTTTTAATTCTCATCAATTATATTTTAAAATTTAAAATTAAATAAAAATGTCACATAGGCCATCCTCATTCATTCAGGAAAAAAAAACAATATATTGTAATTTTAGACCGATAGAAAACAGATAAAAAAATTTGTTGGGAATAAAAAACATGTATTTTAGCTTTTAAAAAGTCCCCATTCTCTTCTTCTTCTTCATTCAGGCGCGCTCCCTTTCTCTCCGATCAATCCAAACCCTTTTCTTGTTCTTCACAATTCCAATTCTCTGGCGATGTCAACGGCGGCGGCGGGCGGCGACGTGGAGGCAGGGTTCGCGAAGCTCCAGGGTGAGGACTTCGAGTACTACATGCAGACCTACTCCATCGTCCTTGGCCGCAACTCCAAGAAGTCCACGGTCGATGTCGACCTCTCCAGCCTCGGTGGCGGCATGAACATCTCCCGCCACCATGCCCGCATCTTCTACGACTTCGCCCGCCGCCGCTTCGCCCTCGAGGTCCTCGGCAAAAACGGCTGCCTCGTGGAGGGCGTCCTCCACCTCCCCGGCAACCCCCCCGTCAAGCTCGATTCCCAAGATCTCCTCCAGATTGGGGACAAGGAGTTCTACTTTCTCCTGCCCGTTCGCAGCATCCTTGTTGGGCCCGTCGGCCCGAGGCATTACCCTAACCACGCCGCACCCGGGCCCGTCGTGCCGCACTATAATAATTACCATTTGGGCCCCGGCCCGGTGAAGAAGGCGCCGCGACGGGAGTACTACGAGGAAGAGTTTGATGATGAGGATGATGTTGGTGGGAGGAAGATGCGGAGGGATGGGTATGATGGATATGGCTACGCTGGTGGCAAGTCTTCGCTGTCCGCACCTATGGGTATGTTATTGTTTTCTGGAATTTTCGCTTCGGTTGATTGTTTTTGTTGTTGTATGTATTGGTTGTAACTTGTAAGTCTAATTGGAATTCTAATTGTTAACTTAGGGTTTGTTTTTCTGCAATCAAAATTGGAATTTTTCGCTGATAACCTATGCTGAGTTTTAATGCAAGCCTTTATTATGTGAATTATCTTGGTGAAATTGTGATTCTGATTCTGATTTGAGAAGAGCACAATAAACATCTAAGGAACTACGTCTAAGTTTTGTTGTTTGTGTTTTTGTTAATATAGTGTATGCAGGTTTTATGGTGAATCGTATACATGACGTGTGCTTAATTTTATCTGCTGCTGAATTTGGTCTGATTCTTTGGTTATTTACCGATTGCCTTATTGGATGTAGTGAATGTGGTAGGATATGTACACTGTTTCTGTTTGCTATCCATCTTGCTACTAAATTTGCTAAAGGGGGATACAAGTCTTTTTATCTTTAGGGAAGGGCATGTATGTGTGTCTGCTTTTTAGTTAATTCTTCGGGTTTAGTCCATGAAATTTAGTGCGGGTGTGAAGTTGAGGTCTTACATTTTCAACTTGCTTTTATATTGTGGAGCCTGTTATAGTCTTATATTTGAAATTTTTGGTGTGATTTTGAGTATAGTGTGAAATGTAACTTTGTTATGATTTTTGAAATTGTGTTCCATGAGGGTCATCAGTTTTGCAAGGTTCGATTGTTGTTATCTCTTGTTGTAGTGGCCACTTGCCATTATATTTGGTTGTGCCTCTGGTTGGTATTATTTGCAGTGACTAGATTTAAGATCTACATGGAATTTTCCAGAACATCAATCCCCCGGGGAGATGAGTGGCAATGAGGACTAACTGGGGTCTTCCAATTAAGTTGGTGGGGATGCTAAAGAGAGCATGCTGGTCATGGGAGTCTTTAGAATTTCAATTTCTAGAAAATTATTATGCGTCTTTTAATGATATTGCAAATTGTAATCAATCTCCTTTCTAACATTTCAGTGAGCAAGTATTTGTCTGCAAAGGAAACTTTGTTCAGTTTTCATGTTTATATTATTTCTATTGTAATACAACCTCCGTCTTCACATTTTATAACTTATACCATGCTCAATTTCTAGATTTATTATCACTGATCAAACATTTTTTGGTTTGTTAATTGTGTCATCAACTGGAATATTGGATTAATAAGCATAGTATGTTATAGGTTGAAATTGTAAATGTCTCTCTCCTATAAGATTATTGCTGCACAATTTAAAATCAAACAATCTTCTCTTTATATTATTTCTTGTAACTAATGTTTGGACTACCCACCAATACATATAGTCTGGAATATAAAGTTTAGCATATACTTCTGGTAGTGTAGATACTATAAATTCTACATCATATTCTAGCATAGTGCTGTGATGATAACATATCTTCATCCCCACCATCTATAGTCATAATTGATCTTCACAGTTATGATGAGTTTGAACCTGGGTTGATGCCTGGCATTTTTCTGTATTCTATGATCTACATTGTGGATGCTAGGGATTAGATGATGATAATAAAATAAATATAACTGTCAATAGCCCAATTGCAAGCAGAGTTTTAAATAGCACCTTTATAGTGGCATAGCAGAGCAGAGTGGCC
This sequence comes from Glycine soja, assembly GCF_004193775.1. Lineage (NCBI taxonomy): Eukaryota > Viridiplantae > Streptophyta > Magnoliopsida > Fabales > Fabaceae > Glycine > Glycine soja. The sequence goes on along the minus strand of NC_041009.1, from coordinate 46,556,951 downwards.
CCTGGCTGCTACTGTAGTCTGGGGCTGCTGTACTGGAAAAGTTTAGTGTAGTGGTCGTACTATAGACCAAATAGAGGCTGAATAGGAGCCATAGCGGCTGGGATAGCAGTGCTATGTGTTGATTCCAAAAAATCTCTCTTAACAGAGAGGTTTGTGGCTTTTTATGGGGCTATTTTTGGGATTTCAAATTCCAAAAATGAAATCTACAGCTGTAATAGTAGTGAAAATGATAGAGAAAACTGCATGTTTAATTCAATAGATAGATAGTGGTGAACATGCAGATCATAGTTCACAAAAGTGCAAGCAGTTTTGTGACTTCTGTCAAAACTGCATGTTTAATTAATGTAAACTAGTTTGGGAAATGGTTATTTGAACTCCACCTGGTTATTGGGAACGAAAAAAATGATAATAGATGAGAGCATATTATATGGCTTTTTAGTTTCTTTAAAGTTTATATTAAGAAAATACCTTGAAGTTGAACCCAACTTGTATACCAAATATACTTGTGAATATTATGTGACCATAGCAACGTACTTTGTATCTGTACCGATTACCGAAGAGTATAGTGTAGCAAGTGATCATGGCCCATATTCGTAACTGATATGGGATCTTAACATACCTGATTGCCTGAACCAATTAGGTTAGGTATAAGTTAAAGCAGAAATTATAACTTTATAAGCTAGCCCATTAGGTGGGGATTACCCAAAACCTTTATAAGCTCTACTTTGGCCATATCTTGAGTTGACGTGGGATCGCAATACACCTCCCTTCACATAATGGGACATCTAACATGTGGAAATTGTATGAGTGTTATATATATATATATATATATATATATATATAGAGAGAGAGAGAGAGAGAGAGAGGGCATATCTTATGAGAGGAAACATCTTATATGTGAGTGAGAGGATTAAATATGGATTATATAACCATAAATGGAGGGTTGGGATTTAATGTAAAAAATTCACATGACTTTTTAAAAAACTCGCATGATTTTTCATCAGAAATACAACGAAGCTGCCCAAATTAGTAAATAGGAAATCCATTCGTTTTATTTTTATCCAGCTTGTATATTTCTCTATTGGTGTTACCCCAGCTCCTATTTTACATGAATAGTCTCAGAATTTGTAATGTCACTGCAATGGTTTGGTTCCTGCAGATAAGAAGTCTGAAGGTAGATCCCGAGTAGATCGAGATGCTGATAATCTTCAGCTTCAGCAGCTGGAAGAAAAAGATGTAGTATCATCTGTAGCTACTGTTCTTTCTGATCTCTGTGGTCCTGGAGAGTGGATGCCTATGGAGAAACTTCATACGGAGGTTAGTTCTGATCATTTTGTTTTAAGTTGCTTTTGCTACAGAACTTTTGTGATTTTATAAAGTTCCAAAAGTACGGGAACCTTTCATATATGTTTTAGAATTCTACATAGAAGGTTATATGTTGTAGTCGTAGGACCCATTAGAACATTGGATGAATATTGACAATGCACTCTTCAACGTACTTTTTCTTGTAAGGTAAAATTCACATTACACTAAATAGTGGGGGTCCAGAATATTTCGTGTAACTAGCATTTTTCCATCACTATGAATCAACGTTAACTCTTAAGGTTATGTGTGGAATCTTCAAAAATTGAAAATGAATTGATTTAGAAATCAATTTTCATTTTGCAACACATCATTAACAAGGAGGTTTTGATTGATTTACAATTAAATATTCATGTTCAGATGTAGTTATCAATCCCAAATAGCAGCCAACTCTGAAACTTCTGTAGTGGGTTAGGGTTACCAGTCTTGCCCACAATTGCTAAGAAATTGTATGATTTCTGGCATTACTGTGGCTGGATGCCCACAACATTAAAATGCAATGCGAATCTCGGAATTTCCCTCCAATAAAACCCAAAGTTCACAGTATTATGAGGGTAATAGGTTTCCAACCCTTATGGTTTATGGTTACCAGTCACACCAGCAATTGCTGAGAAATTGTACGATTTCGAGCACTATATTGGCTGAAATGGCCATGACACATACCTCACCACTATAGCCACACTACAGCACGTGATTGACTACTTTGGAACACATTACAGTTATCAATCTTAAATAGCGGTGCATGGTGAACAATCACAAAAACATTGCAGAATTGCACATAGCAGCATAGGTGCTATTCTGAAATTTTTTACTCATGGTGTAATTTATAATTTATAATATATAATACATATATACATATGAATGCTCAATTTTTAAAAAAAAAATACTCTATTCATGTCATATTCATAATTAACAATGAAAAATAACATGTCTAAAACTAAACATACAGGTAAATAACAATGAAAGTAGATGAAAAAAACAAGTATAAAAAAACTTCGTACCCCATTGCCCGGAGGCTCTTCGCTATGCGAAGGTATGGGGGAGGGATGTTGTACGCAGCCTTACCTTTGCATATGCAAAGAGGCTGTTTCCGGATTCGAACCCATGACCAACAAGTCACCAAGTCACCAAGGCACAACAAGTCACCAAGTCACCAAGTATAAGCCTCTAAATCTCTAACTCTAAGGGTAACAGTGAGGAGGATAAAAAAAAGGTTATTGAGTTTGGGTCTATGGGAGACAGATGACTCACACAAAATCTCAGACTAGAGAAAAAAAAAATGGAACAGAAAGTCAGAAACCAAAAACACAAAATGAGAAGGAAATAAAAAAGAGAATGAAGAGAAAAGCAACAACCTGTGGGACAGTGAGAACAAAAGGCTAAACAGATGATCTGGCCAAAAACATGCAGAGTCAGTGGAGAGAGAGCATGTGGTCACTGAACAAAACCAGGTCATGGCCAGAAAATAGACAGGGAGCAATTGGTTGATGGATCAAACAGTAGCAGAGAATTGGATCAAAGAGAGAACACGAAAATGAGAAGAGGTGTGAAATGTTTTATCCCAAAATCAATTTCAATGCTAAAAGCCCAAAATACCCTCAACAAAAACTTGCCTCTGTAATGCTAAAAATTTGGGGCATATTTGTGTTTTTGAATTGAATGCTTTCAGGATAGCCAGCAAGGTATTCTTATACGCCTAGGTATGCGTGAAACACCCATGGATTTTGTTGGTATAGCAGCCACAACAGCCATTACAATAAAACACAATACAACTAACTCAGAATAGTGACCAGCTGCCAGTATGTGATGCGATGCTGCTATGGTGGCTCTATAGTGTGCTATTCACAACCTAGACAGATTTTTGAACAGAATTAACTTTATTATCCTTAGAAGAATTAAATGACTTAACAAATGAGGGGGAAATGTCAATCAGAACAATCACATCAATTGAAACTTAAATCAAATCAACTCAAATCCAACCAGATTTGAGTGCTTTCATGATATGATACTAATATTTGGTACAATTTGAGCAACTGGCGATATAAATCGTTTTAGTGCTTGAAATGCACCATGAATCACTTGAATTGGACTTGAATGCAAGAATTGCGATCTGGGGAAGAATTGGACGATTCCTGCACAAGTTCTAACGAGGCCTCAGAAGGAGTCATAGCACCCTGCCACACCTCCAAGGGCCGGCCTGGCCAAATGGCACTTTTCGCTTTCAAAATTGCAGAACATTATGGCTGGAGTGGGCACATCACGCCACACTGCGTTGCATTACGCCGCTCATGGCTGCGGTTGCATCGAGCGGGTCAGAGCGAAGAGATGACCTAATTCCCAATCTCCTAAACTTAGAAGGCCTAAACAACAGCGTATTGTTTATTTTTGAACTCTAGCAACTTTTGTGCAAGATAGAACGTGTTTGAACTTTGGACTGTCAACTTAAACTTACTATTGACCTGATATTTAAGTACTGTCTAATCTCTAATATCTAGTACCAAATAAAATATATTTCTTATAATTTTTTTATTTCAAATCACTTTATCATAAATAAAATCCATTATAAAACTTAGTAAAATCATTATAATTTTTCAAATACAAATATTTATATAATATATAATAAATTTAATAGTAGAATATATTATAAATTTTAATATATAATAATTTTAATAGTAGAATATTTATAATAAATTTTCATATATAATAACTTTAATAGCAGAATATTTATTATAAATTTTAATATTATTCTATTATAGCAAATTTTAACAGAACTCCTGCATCTCATGCTCCTAGAGTTATATTTTTAGTTTTTGGTTATGAAATATGTGTTTTAATGTCTTCGTTAGTTGTATGTGCTATATTTTATTATTGATCACGAATCGTACAATTCACTATACAATTCGATTCCTGATTTGGAAAATGGGCCTTCAGAATCATGATTTGTATCCCGATTCAACTACCTTGTTTTAAGACAACTGAAGTAAAAATGGAATTCCATTTCGAAACATTATATTTTATAAATTTCTGAACAAAATATTTTATTAAGAAATATTCCTGTAATCATTGATTCCAAACCTACTCTTAAAGTCTCAAGCTCATAGGCGTATACAAATGTTGTTTTTTATTGGCACAGTCATTCATCTGGCATATGATGGTAGGATTTGGATTTCCCGGGTTGGGTAAACTGTTACATTGTAGTTGCCCATGTTTCTTCAAATCACAATTGTTGTCCAAGAATAAGCTGTTTTCTGAGAGTGCCTACAATGTATCATTGATGCTTTTGTAACAATTGCTTGCCTAGTAATATGATGCTTTTCCATGTGTTATATGGTTTCAGTTTTTAACACCTACATTGGGGAAAACCATTGGATCGTTTCATCCTTTCTTTTTGCTTATACTTGTACACAGCGGCACCAACAGGGTGCTTGATAACATTCTAATAGGTGAACAATGTGAATGTGGAAAATAATGGTTCTAATAACTCTGGGTAGGTAGACTGGAATGACTTGTAATTACCCTAATATAAGCTTAAAATGCATTATTATGCATCTAAAACATGTCTGGTAAGATACAGAAACTCATTCGTTTAATTCTGAGTGCGTAACTTATCTTTTTCATTTTTGTTTAGCTGTTGGAGCAATATAGCAGTGTTTGGCACCACAACAGAGTGAGGAGGTATCTTACATCAGAAGATTGGCCTGGTCCTGAATCCAAAGGGAAGCCTTGGTATGGCTTGCTTATGCTGTTAAGGAAGTACCCTGAGCATTTTGTCATCAACACAAGGTCCAAGGGCCGTGTCACCCTCGAGTTTGTTTCTCTTGTCTCTCTGATATCGTGACCTCATTGCCCCCGGCCCCCAAAAATCTCAAACTGGAAAGGAAACAGCTATAAGCCGTTGGTATGGTTTAGCTCCTAGAAATCTGTATAAAATCACTTCTGTTGTTTTTGGTAAATACTTTGTCTTGTTACTGGGTAAATATGTTCCCCCTCCCCTCCCCCTAGTGCTCTGAGAGCAGAAAGAACTATTTATTTTCTTTCTTTTTCATGGATTTAGAAAATGGGAAGTTAGACTTCAAAATTACTGAGTTGGCTATGTCTAGTTGATTCACCCCATAAATAGGTCCTCAGGGATATTAACTGCCTGTGGTTGAGATGCATGCACCATTATGTTTACATTACAAGCACCTTGAGTGGTATTTCAAAATTAATGGTCCAAACAAGAATCCAACATGTGATTTTCAAGTTATTAACACAATGCTCCAATCAATTGAACTAATAAGCTAATTTATGTTATAAAATAAATAATGTTGTTATATATAATACTAAACTTTTTAATATATATTTAATGCGCATGTGAATTTGAATGATAAATTTTGTGACAATTAATTTTAATATAACTCATATGAACTATTTAATTTATATATTTTTTTTATAAATAAAAAATATTTACTATTAAAAAATTTAATATATTAATAAATTAAAAAAACATCTTTGAAAAAAAAAATACTTACGGATCATGTAATCCGTATGAGTTACTCATATGGATTAATCGTATGAGTAACTCATATGGATTATGTGATCTGTATGAGTCATACGAATTAATTTATACAGATTACGTAATTTATGAGTTAATTCGTATGATTCATACAGATGATATAATTTGTAAGTGTTTTTTTTAATTTTTTTTAAAAATGTTTTTTTGATTTATTAATATATTAAATTTTTTAATAGTGAATATTTTTTATTTATAAAAAATATATAAATTAAATGATTCGTATGAGTTATATTAAAATTAATTGTCACAATTTATTATTTAAATTCACATGCACATTAAATATACATTCGAAAATTTAGTATTATGTATAGTTGAATGAATTTAAATGAATGGGTGAAACCATAGTATTTCTATTTGAAAAAAAAAATTGAATAGACACGACTGTTCATGACAGAACATAATTAAACCATTATGACCTTAGGTAAGTATATGTTTTTAGATTTACAGTAAAATCTTTTATCTTAAATGCATACTTGTTATCGACTTTGAGAAAGGAAAGGAAAATGTTATCCTATTATGAAATTATTTTAGAAATATTTTAAGGCATTCAAATTAATGGAGAAATAACTACATTAATAGATAAATAACCTTTCATCTTTGCCTTTTAAAATAAAAGGATAAATAATTAGTCTTTCTTAATTATTTTGATGCATGCCACAATTCATTCAATTATGATCTGATTAATTATTCATATTTCATAAATTTAACATATATCATATAAAAAAATATTTATATGCTAAAAAGGTGTCTATTTATTTATTTACAATTCTAGATTATAAACAAAAGACTCAGTCAAGTAAATATAAAACCAGTTTTTTTATATAAAATGATGTTTCCCTTTAGGTGGTTATAGGGATACATTTCCTGCATCAATCAATTGTATTAAGACGATTAATCAGTTGTTCTTAGTTCTCGATAACAATTCATTTATTATTTCATTTTTAAAAGAATTTTATGAAGAAAAATAAATCAATGTTGAATAATATCTTTTTACAATAATATACAATTATACACATTTGTCTCTAAATTATTAAATAACTTCCATATAAATAATTTGACAAACTAAAATAGCTAGCATCAACAATGATGTTTTCTTTGTTAGTCTTTTTTCGAGAGAAACTTTATTTATTATTTTCCACATTTAGTATCTTGAAGCCCATTTTTTGTATAAGCACTTAAGCTTATAGTAGTATTTATGCACATAAGCTTAGTTCTAACTCTGGTACTTAAGCTTCATCTGAACAAGGAAAGAAATTCTTACATGTACAGTACAATCTTTGCATTGAGAATTTTTTTGGAGAACTATTTAATACGTGACAAGGAAAGTAAAAGTATTATCATTACAGCATATAGAGAAAGTTATAGTCTATTATTATCACTATTTTTATTCTTATTGTTATTACAAGACAAATCCATTCTTAAACTAATTTTAACAAGATAGAAAATAAAAAATATATGATTAATAATTACATTTGTTTCTAAAGTATGAGATACTAATAAATTGATCATTGAAAGATATAAAATTTAAATTTAATCTTTTAACATACAAAATATATGACGAATTAGTCTTACATATAATTTAATAATAAATTGATCTATAAATTTTGTAACTTAATATCAAATTAATCATAAAAAATATAATTTATTGTCAAATTTATCCTTAAACATTATAATTTGATGATAAAATGATCTTACAAAAATTTATAGTCAGACTAATTTATCTCACTTTTTATACCATTAAATTTTTTTCAAGAAATTAATTTATGAGTACATCACAGTCACACGATGAATTTGATTATTTAACGAATTTTATTTTAAACGGTCGTGGTCTATTTGAGTGTTTGAAGAAGGGCACTTGAACAGCTTCATGTGCTTTCTCCTTCATTTCCTTCTCCACTCACACAGCCTCAGTCACCTGCTTCTGGCCACTGAATTAGCCCTACAATGAGTTAGGAACCCTCCAATGGCAACATGCTTCAATATCAAACCTTGTAGGACCCACCCTCTCATTTCCACATCATCATTCATAATATTCTTGGGCAACACCCAAAGCAAATTGTAACCCAAGAAAAGATAAATATACGTAAAAAAAATGGTAAATGGTCTTTTTGCACATGTAAAAAATTCGGTGTTATTCCTATATTTTGAAATAAGTGGTCTTAATCCCTACTTTTTTAAAATGCAAAATGAAACTAATCTTTATGTTAGATCGAGTTATCCTCTCTTTTCTAAAAAAACTTTCCCAAAAAAAAAAATGAAACCTATGTCTATCCTCGATAGTCAATACTATTAATTTGTTTGATAATCCTGGTAATACTATTATTAGAGGATATACTTTTCATCTTTAATTATAAGATTATTTTCAGAAATTTATTTATCTTTTTTTATAAGATTTTTTTTTAATTTTTGGATGTATTAATTATTTTTTTCCTATATACTTTTAGTTAATTATTTTCTCTTTAAAGATTGATGAAAAATAATTAAGTTGATAGAAAAATATGAAAAAATAATTTTGAAATAATAATACAAATAATTGACATTTTAAATTTGATTAACTAAATTAACTGATCTTTGTTAAGAGATACGAATGAATTGAAAGACAGGAGAAAGTAAAAATTAGTAAGAGAAGTGTTTGTACAAGAAGGTAAGAAAAAGAATAGTAAATCAAACTTTACAACTATGCATGAATAATCAAAATTATTTCTATAATCTCATGCTCGCAATTTCCTTGAGGGAAAAAAGGAAAGAAATAGAAAAGAAAAATGAGTCTACTTTATTAAAAAAATTATCTTTTATTTCTTTATTTTTTATTTCTATTATTTATCCAAACAACACACTCACACGAAAGTGCAAAACACACAGAAATGACAGCAAGGAGTTTGTGAATTATATACAACATTGATATTATAACTTAAGTAACAATGAATCCTTTCCTAACAGAAAAGATGCAGATCCTCACAGAAAATATGGAAATAATATTAGAGAATTTTTGTACTTTTTATGGGATTTATATCTTTTTACATTTCATTTTAATTTAAAATTTTATCTTTTATTTATTTCATTATCCTTATTTTCATCCGTTAAATCAAACACACCTTAAGGATTCATTTGTTTTTCTTTTTCTTTTTCTTTCTGATGAATGGCAAGGCTTCTTTGTACTTATATTTTTTTAAAAAAAAAATTGTATTCTTCTCAAATACTATTATTTAAATTTAATCAATTTTATTTTTTATTCAAAATTCGATTGATCATATCAAATTATAGATTTAGGAATTATATGTCTTAATTCAAATAATTTATTTTCATAATTTGTTCCTCAGTTTCAAATTTATTATCTCTTTCATTTATTCCAATCTAAAAAAATAAAATTTCCATTGTTAAATATGAAGACATATCCCAACCTCATTGTTTAACGAGGATAATATTTTTATTTCTCATATATTTTTTTAATTTTATTATTAAAGTTTACTAAAAGTTAATGACACTCATGCGACGTATGAGAAATTTATTACTTACATATATCATTATGTTTTTTCAACTTAAAAATGTCTTTAAAAAAAAGCTTAAAATGTCTAAAAGGTTTAAGATAATTAGATAAATAAAAAATATAATCCAAAAAAATTATTTCTGTTTCACAAGTTAGGAAATAGTAGCTTTTGAAAAACATAAAAAAAAATAATATTAAAAACACTTTTAAAAAACTTATTAAAAAATCAAAAGCATCTTATATATATGTTTTTCTTGCACCGTACACTGAAATTTGTTGAGAAGGAATATAGAAAAAATATTTTTAGAAATAAATCGTCGTATCAATTTATTTACTAAAAGTATGAGATAATCTACCGACAAAACTAAAGATTTTCTTGTAAGTATAGGTTTACATCAAAATTCAACCTTGAATCTTACTTGTTTATGAAAGATTATTTCCATATGCATGTTTTTTTGGATGATATAGTTTTAATTGAAGAATTGTGAGAAAATGTTAACTATAAACTTGAGCATTGGAGATAAACATTAGAATCAAAAGATTTTCACTTTAGTAAGAATGAGATAGTGTATATGCATTATAATTTTAACAAAAAATAAGAGAAAAATTACTTGCAGGAAAAAATTGAAAAAAAAAAAACAATGTCATATACCACGTTTCTAACTTTAAGTATCTAGAATCAATATTACGAAATGATGAAAATATAAATAAAGATATCATACACAGAGGATACAAGCTGAGATTAAAATAGAAAAATGTATTAAAAGTTACTCGTGACTTGAAGTACCTACCAAACTAAAAAATAATGTTTACAACATTTATACTCTATGTAGTGAATGTTGGATTTTAAAGAGATAACAAATAGAAAAAAATGAATATTAAAATAAAAATATTAAGATGAACATGTAATCATACAAGAAGTGATTGAATATGAAATGATTAATATATAAAAAGATAATACTATAACACCTATTATTAAGGAAAAGATAACAAAAATCATCGGTTAGACATAAGAAAAAAAGGCGAAGAAAAAAGTGTAGATTGTATAATTTTCAACCCTATGAAGAGGTAGAGGGAAACAAAAATGGACTTGAGCAGAAATGATTAAAAATGATCTCTTAATAAATAATGCCCTTGAAATTTTGGTTTTTAATCATGTTCAATAACACCGTGTGATCCATGCACCTAGTGGAATCAAACTATGGTTGCTGTTATAGCAATTTACTTAATATACAAATAGCATATGTGTAACCATCAACTCAGACATGAATTGTTACCATCAAGACCTACCCTTACCTTTCAAGTTTCAACCTTTCACTTAACCATGCAGGTAGAATATATTTATATTCATAGTTTATAAATTAAATATTTAAACATTATGAATATGGACAATGTAAGTTGAAAAAACAATTCAATTAACTGCTTGAGAAAAATTCATATATTCCCACCAAGTGGAAGAAGAAAATGGCGTTGCACTAGTTTGATGAAACTGATATAGAGTTCAACAGTTGGTAGTTGACACGTCTAACATTGAATGGACTCTTTATTGGGTTTAGGTATAGCAATTTGCATAAATTAAGGATAATCAATTCTATCAAGGTCTGACATAATGCTGCATTTTTCTACAATAAAAATGGATCTAGCATGATATTAGAGTTGAAGTGTTAGGACTAGAGGCTTTCCATCTTCACTCTTGGGTTATTTCCAGAATCATAATTTTCACGACACTGATGTTTCCTGCTCTGCATCTTCAATCACTCCTTGCTTAGTGTCCCAATCATCTTTGGACAGTGGAAGCATATCATGACTATTACCTGGTCCGGGACTAAGCCTTCTCTTGTGTTCTGCAAAAATGTGTGTGCAACTGTTAAAATATCAGGAAAAAGAAATCTTGGAAGACATAGGAAACGGTTCAAAGAGAAACATTACTTTTGCGTGTGATTGCTTGGCGAGTCATGGCCAAGAATTCGTCCCATTTAAATTTGCTCAAATCCCGCTTCTCTTCCTCGGGAAGCTCAAAATTGGGCTCTCTTCCACACATGAAAGCAGCCCTACAGATAAATAAAGGGATATAATCATACTAAGGTCATGGCTGACATGATATAGTAAATGAGAACTTGACCATTACAGTGCCAAATCTCTCACATTCTGCAATGGCAGGACACATTCTATGCCTTACAGATTTATAGTCCTTTTCATCAAGTCATTCAATTACTAACAATATTTTCTTTGAGCATTTTACCAGGGTTTTATGGTAGCTAGCCTGCACAATGAACTTTGCTAGAGTAGAAAAGTTAATGCAAAATAAGCTATGTGGACCACATTCAAAGCGACTATATGATCTTGCACAGTTTAATAATATACATGCATGTATAGAAAAATGTAAATGCATTCATCATGTACGGCATGCTCATTCAAACATTGTCAAAGTGGATAGAAAAAATAAAATTAACATGAACCTACCACAACAAACAAGTCCTTACATATAGATCAATCACCACCACTGGGAACCATGCACATACATGCAATCAAAATAGTAGAAGATTATAAGTAGCTTCCCTACTTTCTACGAAATAAAATCAAACAGTATAACACTGGAACACCAAAGAATGTTTGTCCGGAGGGAGTGTTCTTATCTCAAACCTAACACTCAGGGAATAAAAATAATGTGCTCAAAATTCAAACTAGGCCTTTTCTTTTTCAGCTACTGAATTCAATTCAGTTGGATTGCAGTAACTAAGAACTCCAAAAATAAATGATTATGAAGTGGAAAAAAAAGATCATATGTTAGGATATGGAATAGAGAAGGAATAGGGAACAGACAGTAAAAAAGCATCACTCCAAACTATACAAAGTATAAGATTGTTAGCACTCAAACAATGAGAACAGAACCAGGTAAACTGGCAGCTCATCAATTACAATTGAAAAGGCTTGCATATTCTCACTGTGACTTTGAGGCATCAAAAGGGACTGCTGTTAGTAATAAATATTCTATAATTATCAAATTCAAAGTACTACCTATCATATAAGTGAGCAGCTTCTTCTTGTGACCCGAGAGTCCCTAGATGGATCTGTTTCTTGTCCACCTTTATTGCTGCCTGCCACTTCATATTTTTGAAGTAGACACCCCTCATTATGCATTGTTCTTGATTGTGCAAATTCTTTCTTCTATGTCGCTTTCTGCGTTTAATAGGAGGTCCTGCTAAATCAGGGTAAAAGAGGTAATGGACATTACAGACATAAATAAAAAGGTCAACAGAAAATTTAATGATACCCTAAAAGAATGAGAAAAGTAAAATAGAGTTATTTTGCTTGAGAAATATTTTCTATGTACATTGCTTGTTTTCAATAATAATTACAAAAATATCACTATTTTTTCACTTTATTTATTGTGTAGGAAATGGTGAAATTAGCATTCTATTAGTTTCACCATTTCCAATGCAAATCTTTGAAATAAGGTAGTGAAAACAAAGTGGCAATTTTGTAATTATTATCAACAAGGAATGAAAGCAGAAAATATTTTCTCAAATTAAATAGACCCTAAATGTGTCTTTGTTGAATTGAAATATGCCCCCAATCAAACTAACGTCCATCATAAACTTTTTTACATTCAGTTTCTTTCTGGCAATTTAACCATGATGTACTGCATGATAGCAAGGATCATGGAAATAGATAGGGAGCACAAGGTCCAAGGTCACATGCCAGCAGGTCATAACCCATAGCTTTAGTTAGTCACACATACTGAATATATACAGGATGTGCACTAGAGAATTGATTACTCATTCTTTATTGCTGATTCTAATTGTTAAGAGTTTTGTGTAAAATGATATACCAAAACAACGCATTTCAGTGAATATTCATCGTACTAATGAAATGATTAGACAATGGATCAATGAAGCACTTGTTGATGACCAACTGTTGATACCTAGAATAGAATATATGGAAACTTCTGAAAATTTCTACTACTAACATCAAATTAGGTAGGCTTTTCCTCAAGATACATGAAACATTAATGAAAACAATAGCACAAGTCCTTCTCACCTAATCAAGTGTAATCATTTGTTTTTTTATATACTTAAATTTAGGAGGAGGGGGTGGCGCCCCAATCCAAGGCCCAAAGCCTCTTGGCTTATATTTACCTCAGCAGGTTTTGTCAGTGTAATCATGCGTAATCTATGAATACAGTTTTTAACCACCATATAGGCCCTCCACCATGCATCATCAAAGTTTTGTATGAGAGGTTCTAAAAAAAAAGTTTTGTATGAGTATAGTGCACAATGTTGTTCATACATAACTTTGATCTGTGGGAAAGCTCCCACAAATTAATTGGGTAAGCTGACTTGAACAGGCCTAAAGTGATTCCATTAAGACTAAGATTTTTACTTCATACCAAACTCTGTTGTTATATTTTCATGTCATGTTAGTTTAATTATCATTATGTCAACTTTGTTTGATGTATAAATTTTTTCAGGTTGTTAAGCTAAAAGACAATAGCTGTAATAGTATATTTGGAGCTACATATTTTAGGTATTGATTTGATTTGATTTTGAAAATACAATCTTATCTAAGTATATTAAAAGGAGTCAAATATGTTAGGAATTGAATGTGTTTTGATTTTAGTTTCAATTGTTCGAGTTGACATTTTTTCCCTTATTAGTTAAGGCATTTAACTTATTTTAAGGGTGATAAGGTAAATTATTAATATAAAGTCAATTCAATTCATCTTTTCTGTGTTCCAAACAATAAATTTGATTGGTAAATCAATTGAAATCCTATTCTTTTATAATGAGCTCCAAACATGAAAATTGATTTCTAATTCAAAACAATGAAAATCACATCAAATCATTTCGAATTTAATAATTCCAAGCATATCCACAAGGAAATATTATCATTTTACTAAAATCAGTTTAGTCATTATAAACTGAACCAGACATAAACAAAAAACATGAAAAAATTAGCCTCTTACGTGACAAACCTGTAATTTGTTGAATAAGCTGCTCTTTCGATGAGCTAGAACCAGAAGCATTTGATGATCCCGGTTCTTCTTGCACAACATTATTCTGGTAAAAATAAAACAGTTTATTGTAAGTTCTATGCTATCTATGATTTAAATAACAGATAGATGGTACCAAGGGCAAAACTTTCTAATTTTATCAACTTAGTAAAAATCTATTTGAATCGCATATTCACATGTACTCCACAAATGCTAATTCATCAACCTGTTCATGGAAATCAATCTAAAATCTTCTTGATTCTAGCATTGAAACATAGAGCCCTGTGGTATCAATTGATCAATGTAGCTACCCCACAAATTGGGATAAGGCTTCATGACAGTGGTGTTCATTGTTGTTGATCCAAGCAAAAGCAGATCACAACACAATAATAATTATCCTGGGGAGAAATGGGAATACTTATGCAACCAGAAATGGGAGAGAAGGAAAAATATATCTTTCGTTTAGTCAATGGTTTTTCAGTCACAAGGAACATTGATTCTGCAAGCTACAGACATGTCCTAATCTTTCCTGAAAATCAGAGGAGTCTAGTTAGACTCACATACCTTGCTATTTTCAAACTCAAATGAAATATTGGCCAACCATTTTATCCAATATGTAACAACAGTTGGGACTGGTAACTTCTACCTTCTACGTTCTTTTTTATTAATGTTTTTTTAATATACAAAGAATTTACAAAGAAAAGGAGAGATGCAAATGCAAGAGGACAAGCAATCCTCAAAAAATACACCAAGAACGAAAGGAAACAAAAAAAAACTATGAACATGAAATATGTAATACAACATGTCAATCTCTCTGTATATCTACCAAAGACACTCCCAAAAAGGACCATTAGCAGGACACCACAAATTGATCCCAAATTAACTCAAGAGGCAACAATCAACCAGTAAAAATTGTAGCATTTCTTTCCAACTAGATACACCAAATAACTGCAAATTGAGAACAGCACTAAAGCCTTTGAGAATCTCTATTGGTTCCACGTCCTCTAAAATTAACAATTGAAAAGTATTTTCAGAATCAGTCAGCGCATTACACAATAATTAGGAGATAAAGCATTTAGACGTCTTTGAGTCGCTGGTATTAATCTGGTTTAGAAAGAATCACCACTGGGAGATGAAGTGAGAAACTGGAAGATTTGAAGAAAATAAACCCAAGATAAATTTGAATAGTTGGACCATCAGGTTTATCCAACTAATTAGCCAAAATGTCAGAGAAAAGAAAAAAGAAAGGGAATTGCCAACCACTTAGCTATTGGGCATACCCATGCTGAAGAAATGGAGATAATAACACATAAAGATGAATGTTTATGATCAGAACAAATCATTATTTGAAAGCTGTTATTGAAATTGAATTGAGCAACTCTCATTGGTCGAATTCTCAATTATTGAAACATTTTCAAAGGAAATAGACAATGGCAAAACAGATGTCAAAGTTTTTTGCCGACCTGTTCTTTCAATTGAATTTTCAGTAATGTAACAAAAACAAAATATAGTAAAAGTTCATTATCATTTTCAAGAATAAATGTTTGAATGATTCTGATATATAGTTCATTGAAATGGAATGCTAAATACTAAAAGATTCCCTAAACAGATACCAAGACCAAAAACCTCAGAAGTACTTTTATAGGAAAAATAAATGAAGCATAAAAAAAGCATGTATATAATTATTTATCACTATTAATCTTGTTCATACACTGTCCGGGTTGGTTGCATCATCAGAAAGCGCAGGCTGTTCACTCTTAGGTTTAGCTTGCTGGTTTGAATTTTCAAAACCAGAAAGATTCTCACAATATAGAGGAAGTGGTGTGACAAAGGAACTGTTTCCTGAAATAGGAAAATATATTGGAAAACAATGTCAGTTGAGTTTAAGATACAATTCACATCAATATTCTCCATACCAATGGATAGAAACATGTTTACCAACCACCATTTACCTGAGCACAGTCCCAAAAGTCTGCGCCTTCTCAAACTTACCATTGTCAGTTCAAGTTTTCTTACCAAGTCATCAAAGCACAGTGATTAACTTCCTATGATACCAACTTTTTCCATCAATTTAGCAGGAAGAGTACCTACAAATAGAATAGTTTAAGGCAATGAGAATGACAAGTTAGACCTATAACTATAAGGGAAGAAGACAGTTCCAAAATCAGTTCCATATTGTGAAACCGAATAATATCATGTCAGATATCCAAATATTTACTATCAAGTCAAAAAAATAATTTGCAGCCAATGAGTAAAAGACAAAAGGTGTGTTAGAAGGATGCACATGACTATTTATGCTACAAAAGGAAATGATCTGTTCCTAGTTCTGGACCAGAAATAAATAGATAATCATCAGAAGTTATCAGTAAAGAAGGAAAACACTGATTACACATTCAGAACTAGATCCTAACAATACAAGATTTAGCTAATCATCCTGCTTTGACTTTTATGCAGTGCAAACAAAGTGATCTTGCTATTCATGCTAGGACCACCTTAGCCAAACTCATCCATAAACAAACATACACAAATGCAGAGAAACCTTGATCATGATGATACAATTTCAACCACTGTTGCCGACAACAAACCTTATAAACAATTGTTTAAATCAGCAATCCGATTTTATCATAACAACGTATCACCAACCCCTTCAAAGCTGAAAGATGATAAACCATTTCAAAGAAAAAAAAAATTTAAAACAAAGTTGATAATATCATGGTTTTCACAAGAAAACTCCCCCACAGGGCCACAACATTAAATGGAATCCAATTTTGGAAACAAAAATCACGAAAATAAGCCAAGTCTTTCTCCTCGGGTGGAAGTCAACCACATCAACCTACCACCTTTCTTGGAAGGGGGTGGTGACAGAGAAGACAAACCCATTTGACCACACACATACACAAGAAAATTCAAGACACCCAGAAAAGCCAACAAGAGATAAAGACCAAGTCTTTGGCCTCTAGACCAGTCAACTGAAAATGCCCATGACCAGAAATCTCATCATCACACACCAAAGAGGAAAAACTGAAGGACCCTCCAGAAAGACATAGGCAAGAACAGACAAAAAAAAAAGGCATAGAAAGATGAACAACAAGCCATTGTTGTTGACAAATATACCTGAAAAGGGTGGGAACACAGAAGAGAGAAGGGGTGAGAAATCTGAGGGAAAAGGCAAGAGAAGGAGAATTATGTGAATTTTGGGGAATACAAGGTGGTGAGTGTGGTAAGAGATAATGTGTGTTGTGTTGTGGCTCATGCATCTACCACCTTTTGATTTTGTTTTTGTTTTCTCCCTCTTTCTTTCCTGTGTGTGTATAAAAGAGAGAAGGGAAGGGTGGTAAGGTATAATGGTATGATGGTTGTGGACAGAGAAAGTCTTTGTAGAGAGAGAAAGAGAGGGTTGAAAAATTAGAATGAGAACGTAACTACTAGCTGCTGAGTACTTTATTAAGCGTTCAATGTCAATGCTACCCTTTAAAGAGCCAACAAATACCACTGGGTTAGTTACGTTTGAGACATTGCTCTTTTCCCATATTGCCCTCACACCTATATTACCTATTTATTTCCATTATTGTACAACAACACTTCACTGAGCTTGTACTGTAGTGGCTGTTTTTTTGGTGTTTTTCCGAACTTTACTCCACCTTAACGAGTAGTACTCGTTGACTAGTCAATGATTATCAAAATTCAAAACTCACCACACTCTTAACAAAACAAAAATGAATAAATGTTGGCGTCTTGCAAAGGAATGTTAAGATATCTGATTGAGCATTTATTTATTAAATGAGTGTAACTTAATTGATGGAATAAAATATGTGAATTGTTATAAAAAAAATTATATTTATCTTTGATTTTTATTGATAAAAAAATTATAAGTGAAATTGAATCCAAAGTTCTTACCTAAAACATTAATGTTAACCTTCTAATTCTAAATGAAATTAAAAACAAGAGAGACATTATTAAACCTAACTAATAAGATTTTTTACAAACATCAGTTATTAATAAAAATGACAGATATTTTATACTTGTAACTTTTACAAAAGAGATATTTCATATTTATAACATGATTAGCTTAAAATTTGACTATTTGTTTTCTTGTTATTTTTAATATTTTTATGATAAAAAATAAGTTTTAACAAATGCACTGCATATTCTAAAATGTGAAAAATAAAGGTTTTGTTGTTATAATTATTAAAGGAAAGACGGAAACTAATACAGGATTAATGATATTGGAATATTTAATTTGTATGTTGTAACTTGTATCATAGGGATTAGATTATTATGGGCATGATTTTTATTTTCCTATACCACAATTAAATAATCAAGAGTTTGTATATAATATTTATATTATATTTATAGAGTTTAATGTCTATGTATTTACAGTGTAAAATAATTTTATATTATTATTTAATCATAAATTATCATTTAAATGACTTTAAAATAATTATTTTAAAAGTCAACAAACTTATCATACATGATAAGTTGTAATTGGATGATTGTATAAAAAAAAAAACTTATCATACATGATAGTACCCATGAGATTGTAGGAATAAATTTGGAAGAAATGTTTTTTTTAGATTATATAAAAAGTTATATTAACAATTTTATTAATTTTTTTATATTATTGAAAAAATAAATAAAATCAATTCACATGTTTATAATAAAGAACTTATTTATTAATTAGAAATAACAAAAGATAATTGAAAGTGATTAGTTTTAAATAAAACTATAAAATAAAATTTGACAATATTATTCTCCCAAAGCCAAAGAAGTTTATCCCCAATCAATTAATAATATTATTAATTTCTTATATTATTGAAAATAGATAAAATCAATTAAAATGTCTACAATATATAACTTATTTATTAATATGAAATAATAGAATATAATTGAATTGAATACTTTTTAAATACAATTATAAAATTAATTTTGACAATATTATTCTTTTAGAGTCAAAGAAGTTTGTATAAACAAATAAACTGCCCAACAAACCCCAATTTTCTTTTATCAAAATAACTAATATAGATTATTCCATTATAATCACTTTTATGAATATCAATAATTTTACATTCTATACAAAAAAATGATTGATAACAAAATTAAATAAATGTAAATCTAATTATCACATACTTAAATGATTAAAAAGTCAACATAATATTATATTCACGTTTATTTGTGTCAAATTTAATCAGATATCACATTATCTGATAAAAAATTTTTTAAACAATGTACGTTAGTAAATATAAATTTAATTATTTGATTTCAAATATTCTTAATTTCAGTAATACATTTATAACATCTTTTAAAAGTTGATAACAATTTTTAAATAATTAAAATCCTTTAATTTGAAATTACTAATTTACACGCAACTATTCTTAATTTTAAAAATGTATATATAGTGTTTTTAAAATTTTAAGAAAGTGTTTATAATAATTTTTAGATAATTGAAATTATCATTTTGAATTCTAACTATTCTCAATTTCAAGGAACCTGTCATAACATAATATAAAATTTTGAATTTCAACAAAGTATTTTTATGGTCATTATAAATAATTCAAATAAGTAAACTTAAAATTATTAATTTAACCCATAACATTTTAAATTTCAATAAAATATTTATAAAATTATTAAATTCAATTTAACTATTTCATCTTAATAATTTTTAGTTTCAAAAGGCATTTATTAAAAAAATATAATTTTAGGAAAGGATTTATAAAGTTTCAAATAATTAAAGTTAATAAATATAAAATACTATTTTCAGTTTTTGTATATATAAAAATTAAATCTTACTTTTGATTGTATCTTAAAATGCATATAAAACTTGTTTTTTATAATAAAATAAATAATGAATAAAAATACTTTTATTATTTGAAAAATAAATAATACAAATTACACAATAAATTTAATCCACAATTTATATTTATGGGACTATATTAACATTCAATCGATAAAATATGGTAAACATAAATAAAATAAAGTAAAAAGTCACCTGCATAAGTTATTTATCTAAGTGTTTTTTTTTCTTATTTTTTTGTCTTTTTCAATCTAGATAAACTAACTACGTACAATTAGTTTTAAATTATGTCACCTATTTTAAATATTTCATAGATTAATTTTTTGTAAAAAAAATACTATTTGACTTCTTTAAAATAAATTAATTTAAAATAAACTAACAAGATATGTAAAATAAAATTTTCTTTTTTATAAATTAATATAAAAAACAAATAATTGTGTTAAAAAAACTGGTTCAAGAGAACCGATTTCATAATTGTGTTAAAAAAAACAAAGAAATGTTTAAAAATCGGTTGCTATAATATTTTTTTGATGTATTATTTGAATAAATAAATAACTGACCAAAGTCAGTTGAGTCATTTTAAAACCTAAGTCTGTTAATTTATTTTGAACTCTGATATTTATTAGTTTGTTTGAAAAATAAGTTGTCTCAATCTATTTATTTATAAATTCTGACATAAAAAATAAGCGGTGAAACTATTACACTATTACACAAGAAATGAGATTCCATTATAATTTGGATGACAAGGATAAAAAGTGAGGCATGGTAGGAATCCACATTTACGATTCATTATCAGTCTTATTTTCAAAAGGAAACAACAATTAAGGCGCAGACTACCTTGCACAGATCTGCGGTGTACCACCGCCATACACGACTTTATCGGCACCAATTCCTCTTCTCAGACTATGCATGCACCAAACTTTGTTGTTCACATCAGATCTGGAACCCTCGTTTTACCCTTGTTGTCGATTAATGAGCACCACCACGCGCAGGGGTTGTGTTGTTGTCGTACGTCATTGTCGATTAACATTCTTTTAGTTGTTCAGAAATCAAAGCACCGACGGCTTCCGATGACTGTAGGGAAATGACGGCTTCCACCATAAAAGTCATCTTCGCCTATAGACTTTTTCAAAACTTAAAAGAAAGTTTCGTTCAAGATGTTTTGTTAGTTCTATTTGTCTCTGATCTTGTCTTCAAATCTTTGTATAGGATTCAAGTGAGTTATGTTGGTTGTGAGATAATTACTACTTTTTTCTTTTTTTACAGGAGGGAGAAAAGGTAAGTGTCTTTTCTTTCCCAAAAAGGTTTTGACACTCTCTGAAACGTGTTATGCTACTATGCTTACACCAACTTCAATCTTCTCCTTGTACTAGACCTTGATTTGAAGTTTGTTTTTGATCCAGGGTTATACTTACACTTTGAAAATCCTTGCTTTTCATTAAATGCTTGAAATTAAATTCAAACAATAGAGCTTATTCGAAAAATACAAGGAATATCATAGTAAGGTTATACGAGAAAAAGTATAAGTAGTTAACCTTAACATTCAAACTTTATAGAATAATTAAAGAGCTCAAGCGAGTGCTCGGTTTGGAGGAAGAAAAACTATTGAAAATATAAATATTTAAGTGTCAGTTTTCTTAAGAAGTGTTGGACGAAAACAACGTGTTGAAAGTGGAATATTTTATGAAAAGCTTTAGACAGACACATCTTTTTCATATAGGGCTTTGGACGCTTAGCATTTTATAAAATCCACTTTAGGGCATTAGATGCTAGCTATTTAAAACAAGTTTTTCGCGTCTAAGGTAAGAATGATTATACCTGTAACGCTGTTGGATGCGTGTTTTTCCTACATAGTTCAATAAACCTTATTAGTTCATCAAAGTTTTATGTCTTTTGTTATGATCAAAACTATGAGATTTGTAGGGGTTAGACATTATCCAAGTTTTTCATTCCAACACTACACTCAGTGACTTGGGCATAGAAGTGTTTGTGTAGGTGTAATTGCAGGCTTCACTTCTTACTAAAGGTCCTTGCCTTTTGTTGGAATTTTCTCCACCACATGACATATCCACCATGTCTAACGGCCCCAAAATCCCTTTGAACATACATTCCCGACAATCATTGACTTGGGCATGGGCGTGTTTGTGCAAATCTTTGTAGGTTTCACTTCTCACCAAAGGTCTCAATCGTTTGCTAGAATTTTCTTTGTATGTCTTTATTAGTGCTCAGTGATAGACTTTTTAGAGAGTCGTCTCTAACTCTAATTTGCTTTGGACCCCTTTTAAAATTGCTTTATTAACAAGTTGATGCCAAATTCTAGCACAAACCACTGACTTTGGGGCAACTGTTTGGTACTCCTATTGGACTTTCCACGTGACCTGTGACCTATATTAACTATCCAACCGGTTCACCTACAAAATACTATTTTGGCTAGTGATAGAGACATGAGAAGTGGAACTTACAAACACTTGTAAGACATTGTCTTGTAACAATACTTGACACTTGAAATAATTAGGAAATTATTGAGTCATGGACGGCATGAAAAACACAAAGGGAGTCCAAAAAATATTATTGATATATACTAAAGGAATTTCTAATAAGTAATTAAGTATGTACTAAAATAAATACATTGTTATTACAAACTTATTTTTTTTCCTCAACTAAAATCACGCACTAGCTTCTACACAACTACTAAATATGCTTGTGCAACAAGCTGAGGGTCAATTATGCGATTTCAGCATTAATTTGAAAGAAAAGGGAATGAGGACAGAATGGTCATTGTGGAGATTGGGGAGGGCAAGACAAGGAGTTAGGGGAATTATTAATAGTATGAGTTGGTTGGTAGCAAACTAAGGGCACCGACGAAATGCTGATTGGATGGGTGGCCTGGCATATAAAAGCCTTCCTTCGGATAATGTCCCGCCAACAACGTCAACCCTTTGTTAAACCTTAATTAACCTTAATCTTTCTAATCAGCGACTTATTCCTTTGTTTCGATCATAATAAGGTCACTAAATTGTTTACCTTACCCTAATAAAATAACGCAATATGACCCATGGGTTGTACTTTTTTTTTAGGAAATAAATAAACTCTTACTTTGTTCTAGGTAGCCCGCAAGTCAGTTATATGATAATTATTATTCAAACCTAAATTGAAAGTGAGGATCATTGGATCAACATCCAAACATCAAAGTCTGCCATAATTTATATGAACGAATTCATAATATAATGCATTGTACAAAAGTAAAATAAAATTATAGGTAATGGCCCAACATGTTAATATTTTATATTGAATATATACATAGTTTAATTTCTCTGTATTATTAATCAAAATAGTTTTACAGTTCTAACTAATTAAAAATCATAATTAGTATGACTTTAATTAAAGATATAATATATATAAAAATTTATAAATTTAACATGCATAGTTTATTATTAAATGACACAATGAAAATCTTTTATCTTATCATTGTTTATACTATTTACTTATAAATATATAATAAAAAACAATTTCTTATCATGTTCGTTAATATGATAAAATGGACATGGATTACGCATGTTTGTTATACTGTTAAAAGAACGAAACGCTTTTTATTATTATTATTATACATGAAGTCTCTTTTTAATTTATATATTTAGTTTAAAATAAATAATCATAATTAATAGAGTACTTATTGAATTTTGGAAATTTTAATTCATTGAAATAAATTATATATAACTTAAATTACATAATATCACCTGAATATCTCTCTCTCACACTAGTGTGAACAATATATTTAATAGAAGAAATGTGTTTAATTCTTATCGTATATAAATTTTTTTTGAGATAATGATAAATATATATCACAAATAAAAATTAATCTCTAACTCGATGAGATATATGTCTCTTTGAAAGAAAAAAAAGACACATATAAAGTAGTATTATATTGCATAAGATAGGTCAACCACTCAGCTTCCTTCCATTATTTTTATGGTAGCTTCCTTCCATTCATAGTAAATTATACGCGTTACTCTTTAGCGATGTTACCATATGGCTACCTAAATGTGGCCCATTAATATTGAATATTGAAATAAGTGTGACCCACGTATCTCATTTTTTTTTTTTTTTTGACATTCTTCGGGTACCAAGTGGTTTTTGAAAAATTTGCATGTACCAAGTGCATATTATCCTAGAGGGTGGCTAAGGTGGACTAACTTGTCAAATGGGTTATAATGGACTAATATATAGTAATTGTTGGAATTATTAATTAAATTTTAAAGGATAGTGATGCATTATTGCCCGGTGACCTTTACTATCAATTTTCTAGTCATTAAAGAGAGAGAGAAAAAAAACACCGAAAAAAAATATCATCATGCTCTCATTCACATTGTTATCAGAGATAATTTTTTGTGACGATCCACTTCACTCTATCTTTCCTTCTTATGTTTCCTCTTTTATCTTTTTCTCTCAACAATCCCATGACTAATTTATCTCTCTCTCTTTCCCCCTCTCCTGCTACACTAGACGGTTGTACCGCTGCAAGGGCAAACAGACCCCACCATCATGGTACCAGGACTTTCATTCTTGTAAGTTCAACAGTGATGTATTAGATTTTCTCGACTTAGGAGGATGAAGTTCTTGGTGAGTTTCTCGATCTTTTAGCGTGGCACATGATGATCACTCACCTTGCACTGTTCTTGTTCACTTTCAATTTTATAGATTTGTATAATAATCAACACCCTTATGTTGTTGGGTTGTGGTGACCTATTTTGACTAGTCCAATAACTTTTTTTTAGTTTTCTATTTTGTGGTGACAAGTTAGTGGTATCTAAAGGCTCATCACCCTTTCGAGCTTCTCGATGAATCACAAAACAATAATTTGCTCATTCACAAAATCTTTGGCCGGCAATATCGTATGCACTGAGAGGGCTTAACGCAAACGCGAGTATGTTGTTGGCGTACTCGACTTGGCCTCCAAGTCAGGAAGGAGTAAGGGTAGCTGTTGTGCCCTAGATCGACTAAGAATAGTAGTGGTAGAAGTTGATAAGTTGTTGGCCCGTGCTGCATGTGGGTTATTGGGACGTGTGAATATTATATATAAATTCTAAGGGCTACTAAGTGACTCAACTCTATGAAACATCATTCAACTTTTGGTCAAAACTCTTCGTAAATAATTATTTATGAGACATCCAAAATTAACTCTCATGCGATAGAAAGAGCTGTAAAGAGAGGTGGGAAAATGGTTCAATGTGTAAGATGCACAATTTTATTGTAGGCCTAAGATGAATCTAACAACTATTAAACATGGTCCACGGTAAACCACTACTGAAATTGGTATAATACTCGCACTCACTTTTCAACAAGAAGAAGCACAATAGCAACCTACAACTTTTTAATTTGACAAAATAACCATTGTTCCTTAATTTAGACCGGCACAAATAATAAAGGTAGTGATGTAACTTCACTTCATTTTTTTTTATAAATAAAATTCCTTTTTTCTATCTTCTATGACACGAGCACGTTGTCTTTGTTGTACGCAGCGTTCGCTACATCCTATTACTCACGTAATGCCACCACACTGATTCCTCCAACGAGAATAACAATTTTAAAGCATCCTACACACACATATATTTCACGAATAACTCTAAATGACTTATTCCACTTTCTTATTAATCATATTTTTTTGAATTTAATGATTAAGATTAATTATTTATTATAACCATTAGATCTAAAAAATAAATGAAAAGGATATAATCCATTTAAAGTTATTAGAATAATTAGAACTCTATAAGCCCAAACTAATTACTTAATAATAAAATTATTTGAGCGCAACTGCTTATTGAAAAACCAACAACACCTTGAGGTAGAAAGATATTTGCAGCACAAAATTGATGTCTATAAGCCCACACTCTTCATACCTTCTTAAAAAGCAGCTGTCGTATACACTTTCCCTTTATATTAATACACTTCCCATTCTCATTTTTTCCATTAAACTATCCTGCAAAAGACACTCCTCTTCCCTTTCTCCCGAATTTAACTCTTTTCCAGAAAGCTTCCACCCCCTTCCCCCCTCCAGTTCCCAAACTGTAGAATCACATAAAGGGATAAAACCACATTTGATCATTTTACACGCAATACATATATACAAAATAATAAAGTCAGTTAATTGATATGAATATATATTACTTCTCGTTTGTTTTTAAAAAAGCAAGTGCAACATAAAATTGGCAATGAAGAAAATTTCCTAGTCTACTAAAGATTAAAAGGTGGAATTTACCTTCAAATTAATAAAAGTTGCAGCCTGCATGGTCTGTGATTCTTGATCAAGATTTGTCATATTCCATGTTATCGCCTTTAATCCAGGCACAATATTCTGAATATAATACAGTTTAAATATTTGTTCTCAAATTAAAGTACCCAATTGAGCTCACATACACAATCAATGAATTTCAACGGGATTCATGTTGACAACACCGAGAATGTCTATCAGAGTGAACAATTAATTTGTGACGTCGAACAACATTGTGATGTCAATTATTTTGTCAAATGTGTTGCATTATCAAGAGAGGTGTGTAGGGGGAGTGTTTCTTTTTTCTTTTCTTTTTTTTTTATAAAGAAGAGAATTATATGAGAGGGAGAAAGAGATGAGAGGAGTGTTTGGTGGGCAGTTGGGGATAAAAAAATGAAAAGGGGGGGTGCACTAGTAAAAGGGGAGTGTAAATATTAACAGCCTTTTAAAAAAATGCAGTCATTAATATGGGCCTAACAAGCAAGATATGAACGGTTGACCCAAAACAAAACCGGCGCCGTTTAGGGGCTCTGGAACAAGAATAAATTTTCGAAAAGTTGAAGCAGAAGCGGTGTAGCGCAGAGAAAGAACTAGAACTAGGGTTTCATCTTTGCCATCAGTAAACGACAATGATTTACGACGTTAACTCTCCTCTTTTCCGATCCTTCCTCAGCCAGAAGGGAGGCTCCTCTGATAAGAGGTTTTCCCCCCCTCTATTTCTCTCTTGTCAATCGTTGGGGTATTCGAATTCGAATGCGATTATTTTGAAGTTTTAATCTTTAGTTATCTGCCTTTGATTTTACGGCTTACCCATTTTGCTTGTTTGTGTAATTTCTTTGTAGGGAAATTTATGATTGCTTTTTTTTTAATATACTTTTTTTATCTGCAGCCGCTAAGGGTTGTAGTATTTGTATCTGGCTATAGGTTTTAGATAACTAGGTTAAATTTGGAATATGTCATCCACTAAAGGATGTTTTCTTTGGCTGTTTGAAGTATTTTAAGATACCGAACAACATTTTGTAAAGGTTAATTTTGAATTATGGATTGGTTAAATAGACGTGTAAACGAAGATGAATAACCTTTTTTTTCTTTCTGGGTGTATGCAACTAGTTTGGTTTTTGTGGTCTTGAAGTTTGGGTTTCATTGCCAGGGAAAAAGGAGTTATAGACTTGTAATCATGGAAATTATTGAAATCCTGTTGTGCTATTGGTGTCACAATATGATGTCTGTAAGATTGTCACAATCATGGAAGTTTGGGTATTCTGTCAAACAGTTTTCACAATAATTTTGTGGTTTTTATTATGTTAATGTTGACCAGCACAAATTCATCTTGCTAATAACTTGTTGTTTGCCTTTAGAATCAGTATTTTTTTCATTTTTATTAGGGGGCGGTATATAAATTTGCTATATGGTTGGGAGCTTTATTTGTATTTCAAAACAACTATTGTTGTTATAAAAGAAAAAAGAAATGACTTAAGCATCTTATATTATTACTTTGTTTGATTTTGCTGTTCTTCATGCATGCACTTTTTTTGAAGAAGAAAACACGCCATTTGGTTCTAAAAATTTGTCATTTTAGTATCGATGATTCCTAGGTTGCAAAATGAAGTATTCTTTATTCAATAATAAAATGTTAGTGTTATCGAATAGGAACTTGTGAGAAAAAGAAAGTTTTGAAGAATATTACCATCAAAACACTTTATCCATTACAAACTTCATGTCTGAAACTACATGCTTCCAATTTTTATAAAATCTCATATTTTTTCGTGTGTGAATGACTTCTTGAAGTTGTGGTTAATGATTCTCATGTATAGATGTGCCTTAATGTTTCCTGAACTTAATTCTGTTTTGTAGTGGCATTTTGGAATTTTTTTCCCTTAGTATATAATGTTGGTCCTGTTATGTTGTTATGGTTATTAATGAAATTGTTCTTTTTTGTCTCAGGAAATCGGACGAACAGAAGCCAAAAGAGCAGAAACCCAAAGCCAGCGAGAACAAACCTATAATGACTGAGTGATAACAGCTGAGCTGCATTCAGTTGTAGAATGAAAATAGGTGGTAGGTATTGTATTTGGTGCTAAACTAAGATCTTTTTGGCTGTGTTCTGAAGTATATGCCGGCGATGTTGGTCTTTGTTATTGTAATGGTTTGATTTTGGATATGGTTATAACGAAAACTTATAATGGACACAAGTTGAACTTGATGCACGCATGACACATGCAATGAAGTCACTCGTTTAAAAGTTGTTTGAAATACTTTTCCATTACTTCGTCACCAGCTTAAATACTCATGTTCTGATGGTAACTTTTACTATTGGCATATTGGATTTCGTCAGGTTGGCTTTTGTTGGAACTAAAAACATATGAATCGTTTGACTCATAAAAAGAGTTAATAAAGTTTGAAATATATTGATAATTATGTTAAGTGCAGAAAAATGATCCACAAAACATAAGGTATAACATTCTATCTTGACTTATCCAATGTTTTTGAAAAATAAAAAGGCGTCCAACATGCCATTTGTAAAAAAGCGCCCAATCTAAAAGCTTTCATTGCTCTTTTCTCGAGCTATTCATATATGATAAGGTTTCATATATGTTGAATGGATTATTAGACATCTCTCATATATTCTCTTTTATGCTTTAACATGTAGGTTAAATTGTAATTTTGGTTTTCATTGTTTCGCAAATCAGCAATTTTTATCCTTTTGTTTTTAATTGTAAAATTAAGTCTGGCCTGTTTCCAAAGCTGACATTTTTTTTTCGTACTTTCATCCGTTTGTCTTAGTTGATTGTTTGTCTATTAACATTGACCAATTAAATTGGTGAGGTGACACATGCTTATGAGTTACTTAGTAGTGAGTAGTGATTAGTGGGATCAAATTAAAATCTATCCTTCACATAAAAAATCATTCTTTGAAACAATGTTCTTCAAGTAGGCCACAAAATCGATCATTGGAATCTTCTCAACCTTAACAGCGTCAAAAAACCACTTTGACTCTATAGTGGTTGAATCCTCCCCATTCTCCTTCCCTTACCCTAATCTTCTCCCCATACACCAAACTTTCATTCCTCTTCGATTAAACCCACGACACTACTTCAACCCAATGCTCTTCCCTCTCATCGTCATCGTCAGACCTAAACAAAAGAGAAAATGAAAGTTGAACCCATGACACCTTTGTGTTTTGAGTGTTCGAGGGATTTCAACGATGAACTTTACTAGTCATAGTGATCTCTCTAGCGACTGATCAACTCTGATTTTTTTTTTTTAATTCAGTACTTTCAAAAACACCAGATTTAAACAAAAGCCTGTTCTCTTAAAGAAGAAAATGTACTTGGTACTCCAAGTATGTCCACTTCCACCAAAAAACATTGGGTAAAAGGAACTTTGGGTTTTCAAACAAAAAATGAAATGACGTCATTTATTTAGCATCCTATGTTGAAAAGGCATTTTTTTTACGCACATGATGAAAAGAAGACATTTTCATTTGCGTGCCAACATGACTGACATTGGTTAAGCTTAAGGACCGTGGGATTTTATTTTATTTTTTGGCTAGAAATTAATGTATTGAGTTGTTTTTATGGATAAATTTAATAAGATTAAAATATGTTTTTTCATTCCTATATATATAGAAAGATTTCAAATTTATTCTTATAAAATTTTTGATGTGTTTTTTTGTTCATAAAACTAAAATGTATAATTTTTTGTCTGAATATAAGTTTGAGTAAATTCAAGTCTATATATCATTTTTTTCATTTAAAATTTTTAATTTATGATTTATGACGATTAAAAATCATCACAAATGAAAAAAAAAATGCAAGAATCTGCACCACCTTCACCCACCACCATCATACACCATAACCACCACACTTTAACCAAACAGCCACCGCACCTCCAACCTGATGATCATTTTCTCTCTCTCTCCCACACAGGCATCAAAACTTTGCAGGCTTATGTGCACAGTTGTAAACATGTTTATCCACTCTAAAACAATAACACATTTTGATTTTGTCGATCAGGATGAAAAAAATATTAAAATTTTTATAGGAATAGATTTTAAGTATTTTTATATTAATTGGGACAAAAAAAATATTTTAACCATTTAATAATATACTTTTTATTCTTTATTTTTTGTTTCTTTTCTTGATGGTAAGAGTGCCTACAAGATGGGTTATACTTATTCCTTGTCTCGATCTTATTATTTTTCTTATCCAATTTTTTAGATCTAAATTTGTTCCTAAACATGAAGAAATTTAGTGATTTATGTTCAATTAAAATTGAGCCAAAGTAGAATAGGATTGATTGGCCAAAATTGAAATGTTTAATAAAATAAAATAACAATATAAACATGTGTTATTAATTGTTTGACTTAAATTTCAAAATATCGATTAATAATCAATTAACTGTGGAAATGAAAAGAATTACCACAAAACGATTTCAAATGTCGGTGAGTAACCAATTAATTGTGGAAATAATATTTTTTTTTTTAACAGAAAAAGATTTTATAAGCCTTCCTCAATCTCTAAAAGATAACAAAGGACCGCAAAGTAATGAAAACGAAGTGAACAAGGGAAGGGGACATGTATAAACAAGGAAGGAGGGAATTTGAGAAAAGGGGTGATGCAAAAACCTATGTCAAGCAAGTGTATTTATTTTCAACAAGTAAATAGAGTACGAAAAGATGAGTAATAATTTATTTGAACGTAATTAAAAATATATATTATGTACATGTTGGCCCATATGGCCATATCACTCAGATATTGATTTGAATTCATCTTGATAACAAGATTCTAAGTTAGAACTCGAAACAATGAAAAGATTTTCTAGGGACATGGTAAAAGTACATATATAGGTTTGGATTGAGTTGAAGCCTGAAGAATACGATTTGATCCTCAATATCCCTATTTGTTTACATAGTTGTTTGATTAATTGTAAGAACTGCGAACCTTTTGAAAATTTCAGTTTCTTAGATTTTACAGCATTAAGAATGCAAAACATATATAATTTCAATGAAATTCATAATTGTTTCTAGCCGTAACCAACTTTCTCTCTACGCTTTATCATATTATACTGGCCTATTGTTAATATAGTAGATAATAACATTGTTATTTATTTTTTAAAAGCATTTTGTTATGTTTGTAATTTGATCCCATTCTAGCTTAGTAATATGACCAAATACTTTTTAGAATAAATAATCATTTTTGTCTCTAAATGTGTAATTTGTTGATAAATACGTAACTAAAATATGAAAATATAAAATTTAGTTCTCGAAAGTGTAAAAAGTACAAATATATTCAACCGTTAACTTTTGTCAGTCACGGTTAATAAAATAACCTACGTGATACAAAAGGACGAATTTGTCACTAAAATGACGATTAACGTGATCATGCTGACTAGATTGGACAAAAATGTCACTAAGATACGTAAATGTCACTAATTTTTTGTTAGACGAAAATGTCAATATTTTTTTATTGGAGAAAAATGTTAATAATTTTTTTGTACTTAAATGTCAGTACGTTCCATTGGACACAAAATGTTAATAAATTATCATTATTAGATGAAAATGTCAGTAATTTTTTTATTGAACCTAAACCCAAAATTTCGTTTCATTTAAGGGTAAAATATAATTTTAGGATAATTTTTTATCATTTTTTTATCGTTACAAGCATAACATTACAATAATTACTTTTAAAAAATATATTGACAAACATAATTTTAAACAAACATAATAATAACGATAATATTGATTATCAACTATAAATTGTCTGACACAATAGAAATTATCCAAAATAAACATCATATCAGTCTATCAAAATAAAACATTGTAATAATATATCAACCATTACAAATTTTTCTAAATTATCCTAAAAGATAAATATATTTCATATTTCACTTCTTCAAATCTTGGCTATTTTATTAATAGTAACAATTGAAAGTTAACGACCAGATATATTTGTTATACTTTCGGATACTAAATTTTGTATTTTCATATTTTAGGAACGAATTTGTCACTGAATTACACATTCAGGGACAAAAGTGACTATTTACCCATTCATATTCCTAGAGAGTAAGAAGATGAAAAGTTAAGAAAATATTATATGAGAAATATGTCTATATGTTGACAACTAGAGATGACTATGTTGACAATCATTTCAGTGATAAATTCGTCTCTCTGTGTCATGTGGGTTATTTTATTTATGGTGACGGAAAAAAGTTAACGATTGGATACATTTGTTATACTTTTTACACTTTTGGGATTAAATTTTGTATTTTCATATTTCAAGAACATATTTGTGTCAGCGAATTACAAGTTCAGAGACAAAAATGACTATTTATCCTACTTTTTATATATTTTTTTTGATGAAATACTTTATATATACTAATTAATACTACTATTAACACATTTTCATGATGGAAGTTTGTTTTTCCAGCTCTAGAAATGGAAAAGGTTACATTAATTAGGATTCCATTTATTATCCTAACCAACTTAGTTGGCTAACCCAGCACACTTGGTGCATTAGTTTTGGAATGGAAAGTGTAACTTCCATTATTATTTGTCACAATTGCATGCATTTCAAGTGATGCCAGGTGTGCGGTAGCTATGTCTATTTTTATTTGTTACCTGTGCATTATCTAGCTAATTAATAGGATTTCACTCCTTTAAATAATTGGTATACTTCAGAGACAAAAAGATAAAACTATTTCTGAATGAAAAAAAGAGTTAATTAAAAATTAAAAGTTTTAATTGGATCAACTCGCACAAAATTGGTGATTTTAAATTTGAATCCAGTATATGCAGATGCATTGAATATTGAGAAAGAATCAGTTGTCCAGTGATCTTACAAGGTTGGAGAAGAATTGTCTTCCACAAAATATATTATTATGAATATTTATATATTTTATTGCAATTTCAACTGTTATTACTTGTTTTCTTAATTGGCTTTCTTTAGATAACAATACTGCTTGAAATTTGTAAAAGCTTTAGTGATAGAATGCGTCAGTTGCGGTGGTTAATTTATGATGTGGTGTGAAGTTATTTAATGGTAGTGCGTTGGTCCTTTCGAAGTGTGCTTTTTGTTAGTAATTTGCATGGGTTGAAACTCGGGGTGTAATTGGCACTTTCTCTATCGGTTGATGAGTGTTTCATTTATGTTTCTGTTCTGTCGGGCTAAAAGCTTATTAAAGGCAATAATTTTCATTTGTTGGAGGTTGACATTTGCTACGTTTAAGGGCCCTTTATATCATTACTTTCTCCAACGCCCAGAGCCTTCTTCCTCTCTATTATTATTTAATTACTTGCTTCTTCTTCTTTGGTTTTATGACTTGGTGTT
The DNA here is from genome assembly GCF_004193775.1 of Glycine soja. NCBI lineage: Eukaryota > Viridiplantae > Streptophyta > Magnoliopsida > Fabales > Fabaceae > Glycine > Glycine soja. The sequence goes on along the minus strand of NC_041009.1, from coordinate 46,523,167 downwards.
TGATCTGCTAAATTTGGTGATATATTGCATCAGTCCCTTTCTTGGACATTTTATTTTGCTATGAATTACGGATTTGCAATCATATATGAAGAGCTCAGCAGCATCTACTGCTATGAGCCTTTGATGATTGTTTAATTCAGGTTAGTTTGATTGAAATTAAAGGTGAAAAAAGTAATGAGAATATTAAGTGTTTTTTCCACACTAGATATAAACAATAAATAATTAGAGACTTAAAGTTTACATATTGTAAAAGTGAATTTTATCCATTTCAATAATGTCTTATATATTCCATTTTCTGTATGTGTACAGTTAATCAAATCCTTTTGTACATTCTTAAAAGGACCATTATCTATATACATTTGATTCTTATAAACCAAACATTAATATTAATATAGTAAATAATTAAATTATTGATATTTGTTAGTCTACCCATTCTTATTATTGGATGTGTAAATTAACTAAGGTGAATTCTTATTATTGGATGTGTAAATTAACTAACATGAGGATGTTTAATTTTAACTAATAATCTTGAGTTTAAGTATTAAAAATACAACTGCATAACATACTTTGAAATAGAGTATTGTCTCTCACTAATTTTACATACTCAAGCACGATTGTCTTATACAAAAGATAACTATTGTATGTAAAAATAAAAAAAAGAAGCAATTTGTTGACTCAAGATTGTCTTATACAAAAGATAACTATTGTATGTTAAAAAAAAAAGCAAATTGTTAACTTTTGAAGACCCTCATCTTATTTATAAATCTAAATATTTTTGAGACATTTGATAAAAATATACAAAGTAAATCCTCATTTTTGCCCCTAAAGCTGAGAATTTGGACTCGTGAAGGAAAATAGTCCTGAAAGTTTATTGCATAACTAAAGGAATAATTAAGTTTAATACATAACAATAAATCTGATTATCTTACATTCTCACATTATTGTCATAAGGTTATGAATATTATCATAGTCACTGCACCACCAGCTAATTTTAAAAACTTAAAAAAATGCAGTAAAAAAAACTTTTAAAAAAGAATGAACAATCATCTTAGACTGCATCTAAGATAATAGTAGAAGTCAAACTAATTATTAATATTTCTGAAAATCACGACAATAGAAAAAATATTACTAAAAAAGTATTGATTATTTACATTAAAATAGACCAAAGTATATTTTTTTAAAGAAAGTAAAGTGTAACTTTTTAAAATTAAAGATATGTTTGATTTAGAGGATGAAAATAGAAAAATGTTTTTAATTAAAATAGAGTATAAAAAATATGACTTCCACGTAAAAAAATACAAAAAAAAATTTAGAATATTATTTTCATCCTTCAAAACAAATACCACCTAAGAGAGAAACTAATTTAGTTTAACATCTTTCAGTGTATAAAAATATAATTTATTCTTACAAGAAGATGATGACCATATCTTGTCATCTATCCATTAATTTACAGTGCTAAATATTCTAATATTCTGACAACTCGCATTCTCAAACAAAAAAGTGTATAAAAAGAAATATAATAACTTATATATCTGAATATATAACTCAAATTCTGAAACATGAATAATTTTTCTATCATTAGTCGCCATTTAATTCTTAAAATTCGCGAGATCTCCCTGTATATTCCACACATATTCATTTCATCAAATTGTGATTTCACTTTCTGATAACAAAAGGATCTTATTGTTTCTTTTGCTTTAGAAAGGAACCATAATCACTGGTCTATACCAAGGGGAAACAAAGACAAATAATTACCGGTCAAACAATAATAAAAAGAAAAAGAAAAGGAAAAGGTAAATAAAAAATGTATGTGAAGACTTAGATATATAAAGTAAATTAAAGTGTAACCACAAACATATGGGCCATTGTAAGGAGAAAAGTTTTCTAGGAGGGAAGGGAGCATGCATAGCATACACATGAGTAGCCATGAGTAGTTTCCCATGTGCAATATTCATCCATATCCCAAACCCCTTACTCACCTTCTATTATATAACTGGCCCTGTATATGAACTAAACCACACCCTTCTCCTTTTCTTTTTCTTGTTTCCTCAGAATCTCTACGTGTTTTCTTTGACCCTTTCTTAGATTCGGATCATTCATTATGCTCACTACTAGAAAAAAACTGAATTAGAGTATCTAAAATTGAAAATTTTCGTCTCTAAATAAAACAGATATAAGATTAGAGACGAATATGCATCTGACTATGGATTGTAGAAATTTGTATCATCTATAGGATTAGAGGTATCATCTCCTTTTTATACTATACTTTACAATGTAACTAAGCAACACATAAACCTCATTTTTAGTACTTGAGATTGTAAACGGCTCGTTCCTTTAATATTTCATTTTATAAAACCCTTATTTAAGTTCATAACTTTATAAAGTGTCATACATTTTAAAAGAAGTAAAATTTAAGGATGAATTGAGACAAGTTAAAGTTTAGGATGTCTATTTGCAAGAAGAAGTAAAATTTATGGGGGGATTAATGATCTTTTCCCAAAAATAAAGCACTAATTCTTCAACATGGAATTATTGGAAATCTGTATATTTCACAGGGGCTCACTGTTTTTCTCGGCATCATATCTAAGTGTAGAGCTTATTTTAACAGTTTACAAAATTCAGTGGAGAGTTTCATTAAGAGACAAGTCAATCATGTAACCCACACCTTAATTAGGATTGCATGATATTATGTTAGCATCCATGATTTTGATTATATTCTACATTGTATTTTTTTCTCTTATTATGAACGAAGTTCAGTAAGTTTCCTCCTTAAAAAAATGGAACAAAGTCTGACAAATCCTTATTTGCATATAGTTTTGTTCTCTTATTGGTCTAAACAATCATGATTATCATTAATGAGTTGTTACATAAATGAACAATTCATTGCTTCCGTTTTCCACTCTTCAATGGAAACATATTATTGGGTTTAATAGTAAGGTATTTCGTTCCTCTACTCTGTATTAGAACGAGTAAGGCATTTTGACTTAATTTAGGGTACATCTTTCTTTATATATGTATTAGAGCGAAACAAAATATAACATATGAATTTTATTTTATGTTTAACATAAACAGAAAAACAAAACAAAATTCATTATTAAAAAATAATACATTAAAATTATGGATAACATAACACAACATTAGGTTTCATTATGCTCTGTCCAAACACCAAATATAACCTAATAATGCATTTATATATTTAATAGAATAGAGGAAATTTGGAAGAACTTATTTGATTTTATGAAAATATTTTTATTTTTTTCATAAACTCTTCTTAATATTGTTCTGCACCGATCATTTGCCGATCGGTCCATGACTTCTCTCATATAGTATTTGTCGATTGGTAATCGATATTGTACCAATAACGATAATCATCCTTATAATTTCCTTTAGAATTGTAATTATTACTCAAAAAATATCGTTACAAGATACCCATAATAATGATTTACGAGGAGTTAAAGGTTGGGGTGACCATTACAAAGCAAAGAGGAAGGCTCCAAAAATAATAATCTGGAGGACATGACTAAGCTAGAAGATAGATCACACTTGTCTCATTTGAATACTTTTGGACTAAGTATGTTAAACTTTAGGTACCATCTAGTTACACAAACAAATATATTTTAGTAATTAAGTTATACATTTAAATTTACGAACAAATTATTTTTAAAGAGTTTATGTCTACCCAATTATGTTCAAAGTCCACGTTTGAATTAACTTATTTTTTTTTAATAAAAATATTATTATTTTTAAAAAAAAATCTCAGTTCAACTTTTATTATAAGATATCATTACGAATAAAAATAAACTAATTCAAACATACCTTATATTATTTTGTATATAGAATTCAACGAAAACACGTTTCATGATTGTAAATGTGTGTTTGAATCTCTGGCGATTTTACTGTAACATGAAGTATGAGGCAAATTCAACATACAAGCAAGGAAGAAAATGCTTCCTGAAAACGGAGGTTGGCGCAAACGGAGGTTGATACCAACAATCCAAACACGCTCTAAATAAGATTCTTTTTGTGTGTCCAAGAGCACTAATCTATATGATCTTTGAATTGAATCTGACCCAGTTCATTTTGTCGAGTTCTTACATCAAATTATGTACAGCTTCCTTTATTATTATTTATTGACCAACTATCTGTGATTAAGTATCAAATATTTATTGCATTAGTACACTCATATGTGAGCTCTCTTTGTGTTTTAATCGTCCTAGTTACCTTCCCGTTAATAGTGATTGTACAATTAAAAAAAAAAAAAAGAGAGGTGGGTAGACAAGAAAAGAAAGAAGAAAAGTTTCTAAAGCTGCTTTTTTCTTCATAAATCGAAGTGTTCCTTACTCTTCATCAGTTATTGCTCTCTCTCACCAATCTCTTCCCCTATATTCACGCCGTGCTCACTTCCAACTTCACACTTTCTTCTCTATTTCCAAAAGCAACATCATCACACAATCCACACACAACGCAACACAACATCATGCTTAGTTTTTTCTATTAAACCAAACCATTTGTTCTCTTTCTCTCTTCTTCTTTGGTCACAAGAAAAAAAAAAAAACATGACTGAGTTATCTTTCTCAAACAAGAAGAATGAGTTATCTAGTAACCTCTTCTCTATCTTCTTCCACTTCTGTTTCTCCATTTTTTCTCACCCTTTATACTTCTCCTACTTCATCTTCTTCTCCCCTTACCTCCTCAGGATCCTGTCTTTCCTCTCCCCTTTGTTCATCACCACAACTCTTCTCCTTGTGGCCCTTCTCACTTTCACTCCCAACAATCTTGATCAGGAAAAGGGTGGTTCTGAGCTTTCTGAGTCCAAATGGGGCATTCTGCTTTCTGTTTTGCAATCTTTTCTAGCATGGCTTCATTCCAAAGCTGATGAGATAGATGAGGAAATGGGGCTCCTAGGTGAGGTTGAGGCATATCTTGTCATGTTCCAGGCATCAATCTTTGAAGTGGTTGATCCTAAGTCACTGCAAGATTGCTCAGAAGGCTTTGAAGCAGTTGATGTTGAGTGCTCAGTTGAAGGAAGAGAAGATTCTCGTCCAATGGAAGAGCCAAAGCCTAGTGTCAACTTGGACGAAAACCTTTCCTCACAACAACGTGGTGAACCAATGTTGGAATATTCGTCAGAAGTGTCCGCATTCAGTGTTGGACAGTATCTCGAACAAGATTGTCTAGAAAAGAGGATAGTCGTGGATGAAATCCTTCACTCACAACCAAAGTTCGAATCCCCGTCCGAAGAGGTGCCTATATTTAGTGCCCGGCAGAGCTTCGAAAAAGATTGCCCCCACAGGAAGATACTAGTGGAGAACCAAATAAACTGGGATGAAAACCCAGTTGAGAAGGTTGATAAAGTGGAAGCCCCTATCTCCATTGTAGAAGTCAAGAGCCTAGAGAGCTTGTTCCAAGAGAATCAAGAGTTAGAAGATTTGTCCTGTCAAAAGGAACACAAGGAAGTGAAGCCACTGATTGCTGAGTTCAATAAAGTTGAAGAAAGCAAAGAGAAATGGCCCTTGAGAAGTGGATCCAAAGTGGTGATGGGTAATAGAGACAATAAAGTGAGTACTAACAGTGATGGGGAATTTGCTTTTGCTGCATCAGGGAGGGTCAAGTCCTTATCACAAAGGCTAGAAGCAAATATTGGGAGTCCAGAAAGCAACTGGGTGTACAGTGGAAAAGGCATGGGGAATAATAATCAAGCACTTGGTAGTTTTGGTTCAATGAGAGTGGAGAAAGAGTGGAGGAGGACATTGGCTTGCAAGCTTTTTGAGGAGAGGCACAATGCAGATGGGAGTGAAGGAATGGACATGCTTTGGGAGACATATGAGACAGAGTCCAACAAAATTCTGAAGAAGAGCAACACCAAGAGAGGGAAGAAGAAAGGTGAGGTTGAGAATAGTGAGGATGATGAGGAAGAGGAAGAAGAGGACATGGAGGGTAAGTTGTGCTGCTTGCAGGCCTTGAAATTCTCCACAGGGAAGATGAATTTAGGAATGGGGAGGCCTAACCTTCTCAAATTCTCCAAGGCACTCAAAGGAATTGGATGGTTGCACAATGTTGGAAAGAATGGCAGAAAGAGTAACCATTGAAATTAGATTTTGCTTTTTTCTTTTTCTTTTTGTGACTTTGATGAGACAGAAATTGTGCATTTCTTTGATGAGAAGTAAATATTTTGTATGTCAATATAATGCCTATTTTTCTTTTTTGATTTTAAATAATCAAGGAAGCTTCATTATGGAGTTAATTACAATTTGGTCTCTGAAATGACAATGTGTGCTGCTTTGATTCCAACAACTACATGTCTATACAAGTTGTTAACTTGTAAACAATTTCATCTCTCAAGAGTGTGAAGGGGAGGAAGAGGAGGGTGATCGAATGATTTATTTTTAAAATCATGACAGTTATATAATGCTAATAAAATGAAACAAAACTCTAACATATTATTGGATTTACACTAATTTATTATTTTGCATACAAGGAGATATCAATGTATATTTATTGGAAAAAAAAAAGGGATAGAAAATCAGTTGAGATGTTTTAGACGAATATAAAGAAAATCACGGTTGTGGTTTTTAGTTTGAAAAGGGAAAGAGAAAGATGGTGAATTTTTTTGGAAAAAGTCCATAAGAGAAATATCACCGTGAATAATATTTTTGAAGATTTGATCTTTAATGTTGGAAATAATTTAAGTCTCACATCGACTAAAAATAATCCCACATAAAAATATATAAGTGAGAGACAACCCTTACCTCTTAGACTACTTTATAGGTTGAAATAACATTGTATGATGTATATAAGCAACTTCACTCAATAGAATAAATTTTTGTTTTTTTTTAATTATTAATTTAAAAATATTTATTGAAAATAAAAAAATCGGTTTCCCTTGCTTTCTCCTCCAAAACTTAACTCTCAAAACATACCTTAAACGACTAAATTATATAGGCCAAAACAATTTCAAGGACTACAACTTTACAACACAGGTTGTAACTTCGAGGAGTGAAATTGTATATTCACTCTTCATTTATCTAAACACACTCATGCTTCAACCAAGACAGTGGCAAAATCTTGCTTGAAGACTCTGTTTCAAGCAACCAGAGTAATCAATCAAGAGATATGCTTTAGCATTTGCACTGTTAAAAGAAATATATCATTATAACATCCATGCTTTTGCTAATAATGGTTTGGGGAGTGAGGACCCTGCATGTATGCTATCTCCCACATGCTATGCTGTAATGCGAGAGTGGTAGATAGTGGTTGCATCCAACACTATGTTGATTTGAAAAATCTTTATCAAACTTGTTTTTTTAGTACATTAATTCATGCATCCAATGCGTGAAAACGGTTAAGGTGTCATTTCGTTCTATCAAAAAATTTAAATGATGTGAATTATGAGGTAGGGTATGAGCAAAGTAGCATGAAGTAGTTGTTATCGTTCTCACTCTTTCACTTTGTCAAGGATCTCAATCATGATGTAAGTCAATGTCATTGCTAAACACTAGTTGGTTAGGGCGAAAAGGAATTGGGTTTTTTAGAGAATATTTGAGAGTTGGATTTTGAAGAAAAACGGCAAATTTTTATTTTTAATAAACATGATCTAATTTGATAATTTTTTAAAATAGAGGAAATAAACTGATAAATTGATATAAATTTAATATGTTGTTTATTATCATAAGCAGAATATAACTTAATTTAAAAATAAATTCTTTTTCTTTTTCTTCTTTTTTCTAAAACTATACTCTCAAATATATCTTTAAGTACATGGTTTGGAGTTTACTTTTTAAAATTTGAGTACTAAAAAATACTGTTCAGAGAGGTTCCACTTCAGTGGGCAAAGGTATTCGACTTTCACTTACCTAATTGATATATACTTTCAAAAAAGAAATCATGAAGGACATCTCTTGGTTGACACTGGAAATTAACTTTTTTGAGATATAGAGATAACCAAAAAACAATATTATTTCTTTTAATAAAAATTTTCTTTTAAGATTCATTTAAGAGACAAAACTATTTATTAACTATGTCACACTACATTGGTTTAGAGTATAATAATGCATGAATAATTAGAAGACTTAGAGAAATTCATGTCAGAAAATTTTGCAGCTGGCAAAGAATTATCCGAGTGGAGCAGTTGAATTTAACGTTTTTCCAAATATATATTTTTCCTTTTGTTTCTGCCATGAAATGTTTTGAATTGAAATTGATTTGATCTTGACGTATTTGTAAAACCAATTTCTAAGTCAAAAGCCACCAACAAATACCAAATAGAATGGATTTGAGCTTTAACTTAAACTGGACTTTAACTTGCCTGTATAAAATAATGGAAAGAGGAAACAGAAACCCAAATTGGTTTTAACTTCTAAGTTAAAACTCACCGACAATTGATATAAATAACTGAGGCTGCAAAATTTTCCTTTTCTTTTGATCCAATCTTTTACATATTGTCATATTGACCTGATTCATCTGAATTGCAAGATAGATAATGGTAATCAAAAGTTAAGGAAGACAAAGTCTACTACTCCATTTCAAGGCCAAGTTCCCGCTAAGTCTAAGTAATAATTTACAATAGACATTTACAGTAACAAAATGAAAGCAATATTAAATATATTTTATTAAAAACTAGTATTTTTAGTTTATGCATAATAAATATTTATTTTGTATAACTAAAATTCATAATGAATAAATATATTTGAATGTATAAATTATATATAATTAAAATTCGTTTAGATTTACGATAAATAACTTACATTGTGATATAATGTTACTTTTAATTATTGATAATTTATATTTAAAATAATAACATTCAATTTAAAAACAAAAATAATATATTTAAAGAGATAAGATATTAAAAAAATCCTAAAAACATTCTTATTATAAAATAACTTCTAAGAATACTCTCGTTTAACATAATTGATCCAACTCATATAAAGAGAGATTATCATGGTGCAATTCGATGTGTCCTCCGGTGTTTCCTCGTTTGATCTCTTTATTTTGTGTTTAATTATGTTTATTTCAAAATTAATACTGGGAGGATAAAAAACATGTGTAATAGTATAATCTAATTTTCTCAAATATTATAATATTGACGAAGGTGACAGGATCTCGAGCAATCAATTCAAGTTTAATAGTAAACCTTTCCTTAATTAGTGCTGATTAATTCTGTGAGTACCCCCTACATCTAGACTCTAGAGGGTCTTATTGCATAATGAAGTGAAAGAAAACTAAATTTTCCATCTACTTTGAGTAGCAATTACATTTTCTGGTATAACTGCTGGAAGTTTTGATTGTAAACATGTTACTTACTTGGCTCATACCTGATGCCTAACCTATGTCCTATGTGTCAGAGTATATTGAGGTATGAGGAATATGCTGAAAGCCCTTTGGAAAATTTCTCCAACGATGTAATTCTCTATATGAATTTTAGACCTTGTATATATAATTGCTCCATTTTGGATATCGCATATTTAAGTTGCCGAGATTGTATTTAATTCGAGAGATTCATTGAACCATATATATTTATTTTTAATATGAGGCATTGTCTTAATCAAATATCAGTAAGTGCAGGCATTGAACTTTTCTTAGTGGGTGATCTGTCCTTTGGTCAAGTGTCTAGATTTGGAACTTAATTCAACCACTGTGAACTGTTTTATGATGTTCTAAGAAGCAAACCAAAATAAATGAGATTCATTTATGATCATAGATCATAGAATCAGATTTAGCTCTGCTAATGTAAAGATATGTGTGAAGTGAAAAAAATAAAATAAAAAGAGTACTTGAATCCATTGTTAATTTAAAATGGATTATGTTTACAAGAATCCATTAATATTCTTATACAAGATAGGTAATTCACCACTGAACATCTTAGAATAGTAAACTCTTCTAATTTCATCTTATTCAACTGTTAGTGCTGGATTGTTTGTGTTATGATATCATGTTAAAATGAATAATGTGAAAGACCTAATTCAACCCCAAAAAACTAACTCAAGAGATGAGGAATGTTCCTTATTTATACATTCTAATGTGATTTTATTTTTAGATGATGTGGGACTTAAGTATTTTCTAATAATTTTGATGTCTCTTTTTTACTTGATCAATAAAATTATAACTAGTGTGTTTTGATGTCACATTTTAAAATAAATAGATAAGTAGTGGAAAAAAAAATCAATTTAACACTAAAATTTGGAAGAATGAAGTCATTTTATTTTTCTGTAACTTTTTAGTGATCATTAATTGGATGATAAAATTTGAAAAAAAAAAGCTTAGATGATAATATTTGTAAAATAATAAATTAAATGATAAAATATACCGTTAAACCTTTTAATTACATATGAACATGGTTGTTTATAGCATATGATTGTATGTTATCCAGCTTATACCAAATAATTCCCCTTATTATATCATTCCTTCCAAATTTTTGTTATGAGCATTACCCACACAAAAGTTCTTCCGGTTCACCTCGTATAATTGAGAGTGAGGATAAATTTTTTAAATTAACATGACTAAATTTCCTCTCGAAAGTGTGAAGAAAAAGATAAAAATAAAAAATATTGAGTTCCAGCCTTTCTTCTTCGGTCCGAAAGATGATTGTACCAACAACGATAATAATAGTAATTTTTTCTTTCTTTTCATAAATCAATGATCTCAAAAATTTAACTTTCACTCTGTTTCTCTTCTTTTTTTTTTCAATCAAACAATTTCATCTCCATCCTATTTTTCACTGAAACAATCTCTATTTCCATCTATTTTCATTTATTTTTTCTTTTCTCTTTTTACCTACTTACTGTCTCTCATTCTTTTGTGTTGAACACACCCTTAGGAAAGGAAGAAAAAGCAAGCAATTGAGAAAAAAATGAGGAAAGTCCAATTCAACAAAAGTCGTTCAACCAGGAGGGTTTTTGGGTCTTCCACTTGGGCCTGGTGAGCCCATGGTATCAGTCTCTGATGAATGGGGGTGGGTCACAAGGCCCAATATTATATATAACTTACAATTTTTCCTTTTAATAAGGATACAGGAGCCATTCAGTAGACATATGACGTCAGTAATAGAAAATTTCAGTACCTCACACTCTCTGATACTGATATCCTGCTAAATTCTGCCTAATCTTAAACTGGGATGATACTACTTGCTCTCAGATTTGTTGTCCCAAGGTTTCATCTTAATGATCTTATGCATAATTCATGGTTTCATCTTATGCATAAAAAATTGATTTGGGTTTTAAGTTGAGTTGGTATCTGTTATGATCAAAAGGACTATTATGTGATTTATGTGTATAGAAATATAAAAACTAACCTCTGCCACGAGTTATTTATTGGTGCAGTATCAGTATGGGCTCATTTTTCTTTATAATATTTTTCCCTTCACCCTCTCTCTCTCTCTTAAGGTGCAATCATGTTAATTAAATTTATAAACAATTTAAATTTGTAATGATCTTTTATATTTTTTTCATTTGCAGTATAGTTTTATTTTAGAAGAACAATATTTTACATGGATGTTACCATTTTGATTTCTAATTCAATTTCAAAACATTGCACACAATGTGACAATGTTTATTTTTATGCAGCTGAGTTTTGAGGTTTTGGTTACATTGCTGCTACACCGGATTTGAGTAACGCGGAGGAATTTCAGATAGTTTAGGCAGAAACACATTTTTGCTTGCATGCCAAATTGCCAATTGGTGATAATATGCCAACCCAAAAAGTCAAAAATAACGGTCAAATGAAAAGACAAACGAGATTGATAGCGTGCCAAAAATAATATGCCAACCCATAATGAGACTTTTGTTAAGATTAATCAAGTTAAAACTAAGATAATAAGTTAAGAAATTGTTGAATTTTTGGTTATGAATTATTTTTTAGCAAGAAAATTGTAACTTTATATTTTAGGGTTTAGTAAGTTTTTGGTCCTCAATTTTTTGTGATTTTTTAAACTCTCATAAATTTTTGACTTGTCTTAGTCATTAAAAAGAATCATATTTAGTTCTTAAAAAAATTTGTTCCATTTTTATTCTCTAAAAAAACTTTACATCAAGGGCACAAATGGAATAATATGTCTTTTTTAGAAACAAAATTTTATGAGAAACTTAAAACGAAAAAATACAAAAGATAAGAGAAAAAAAATAACAAACCCTATATTTATTTGTGAAGTATGCTGCCAACTAATCAACTGCAAAACAAAATGCATCCTCTCTTGAGAAATTAGTAAAAGAACACAGCATTTGGGAGGTGACGGGCAACTGGAGATAAAAGTAACGCGGGATTGAAAGCAAGGAAGTGATGGTGGGAAAGTGGAGCCGGAAACACCGGAGATCACAGGTTGAAGTCCACTGTCGGCAGAGTATAGAATATGAAAAAAAAGAAAGATAAATAGACTTTATTTAGTTAATCAATTATGCATGATAATTTAATTTCAATATTTTCAAAAATAATTTATTTAATTTATAAATATGTAGATGTTGTGACAATTTAATCAAACTATTTATTATAAGTTATATATATGTTATAAACTAATTTATCCGTAAACATATAGTTATTGGATCTTTGACATTAAGTGTCATATTTAAAAAAATTATTAGTATTTGTTAATGGTTGGATAAATTTATCTTGCTAACGAATGAATAATTCATATTAAATAGACTATTTCTCCAAAAAAAATTATCTTATCCCTTCAAGCCTTAAAAACATATTCAAATAGTCAAATTCTTTATTTGTAATTTTTTTATTTCTATTATCATAAGAATGCATCTCTATAATTTTAATTTAATTTATGAACATGTAAAATTTAATTGTATACTTTTTTCTGTGTAAATCATGTTAACAAGTTAGTTCACTAACCAAAATGATTTATAAAAAAAAATGAGTAATTTAAGAGAAGCGGGGAATTATTTAGTATCAACTCAATAATCATTAGATAAGAGTCGTTTAAGTTAAATTGCGATAAGTAATATTTTAACAAATAATAATATAATGTGTATATCAATTATCAACCACCCGTTCAAAAAAAAATCAATTATCAACCAACGTAAAAGTTTTCACAATTAAACCATAAAATATAGACAATTTTTTTTTATTAAAAAAATTATTTTTATTCTTTTTTACTTAATAAACTTAAGTGAAGGTAACATGAAATAAAAGAGATATGATTTAGATCAAACTAACTTATAAGTTAGTAAAAAAAAATTATAAACTACCATAATAATACCTTACCAAAACACACTTAACCAACTTGATTCAATCAAGATTTATTGGTCATATTTAGTTTTTTAATTTCTTCCTTCACATATTTCTTTTTAACAACAACATCTTGCTGCAAATTAATTATTTAAATTTCTTATCAATAGGCTGATACCCTTCACATATGCTAAACCACTTTAAAAAAAAGCTTAAACAGTATAAATTTAACATATCTTATTAAAAAAACAAAACAAAGGTACTATTAATTATTTCTCAATAATACATATATATATATATATATAAATTAACGTTGTAAATATTTTTCATATTGATATTCAATGAACAAAACGTCATATGTAATAATATTATTATTCTTATTATAATTACTTTAAAAATAATTTCTAGTTCATTATTAATTATTTAATCAAGATTCTTACCATTTAAAACTTATTAAATATAACTACTCACTAATAAGTAATAAATGCTTAACTTCTTCAATAAAAAAATAAATAAATACTACACGCTTAAGATTTTTGTTTTTTCAAACAGTAATACTAATAATTTAAGCTAGACACACTATAAGATGTCAAATCTGTGCCTTCCTTTCTGTCGTCTCTCTTTGCGAAGAAGAGAGTGAAAGAGAATATCTGAGACTCTGATTCTGAGAGTCGAGACGAGTGAGTGAGTGCTGCTTCTTCTTCTGAATCAAATCATTCATCACTCTCTGGTTCTGATTTTTCTGACACCAAAATGGTGAATCCTCGAATTCCACGTTCAAGGATCCCAACTTTCACACTTTTCACTTCTGCTATCTCCATCGTTCTGTGCATTTTCTTCGTTCTCTCTTTTCTCTTCACTGCCCATTCTTATTCCTCCCATCAACACCACAACGCGGTAAGCTTATACTTTTACTTAATTTTCAACCTTTTTTATGTTTTCTCCCTTCTGTGATTTTTCCCGGAGAACAAAAAAACTTTTATTTTTTGCAATTTCTTGATTTCTGGCTTTTTGATTTATTGGGTTAGTTTAATTCGAAGAAAAATTTGGTGGGATGGGTTTAGATTTGGATCTTATTGTGTAGGTTCAAATGCGTCGGATCTGATTCTCTCCTGATCCAGTGAGGGTTTGATTCGTGCTTATTTTCATGGCAATGTTACTAGAAATGGAAAAAGATTGTGTTTTCTATTCTGGGAAAGTACAGAGATTTGATTAAGCCAGGTTATTAATCTGTTCTTGTGCTTTGGAACTAGGATTGATTTGTTTTAATATTCCTGGCAAACAAACAGGGTATGATTTGTCTTGTAGGCTGGGAAAATTTCGATGAAAATGTCACTGCTAGAAAGGGAAAGTTTGTTATTTTGTTTCCTGAGAAAGGAACAATATTGCTGTTGTGCTTTTGAAATAGGCTTGATGCGAGCTAATTTTCTTAGGAAACAAACAGGGTTTGTTTTGTTTTAATTTGATTTGTGCTTGTGGTGTGGAAATTTTTCAAAGGAAATGTTACTGCTAGAAAGTGGAAAAGTTTGTTATTTTCTTCAAACTGTTTTCATTTTCTGAGAAGAAAAAAAGATTTGATGATGTTAGGTTACTAATCTGTTGTTGTGGTGGTGAACTAGGGTTCTGACGGTGGTGTTGCACATGGATTTGAGTCGATTAGGAGATCCGTCCTAGCTCTGAAAACAGATCCTCTCAAGCCTCGGTTGGACCAGATTCGTAAACTAACCGATGATCATCGCTCTTTGGCTCTCGTGTATTCTTCCTATGCACGCAAGCTCAAGCTTGAGAGCTCAAAGCTTGTTAGGATTTTCGCAGAGCTATCACGCAACTTCTCGGATCTAATGAACAAGCCGCAGTACAGGACTCTTTTCAGCAATGATGCATCCCCGGTTGATGAATCAGCGCTTCGCCAATTGGAGAAGGAAGTGAAGGAGCGCATTAAGACCACCCGCCAGGTGATTGGTGATGCCAAGGAGTCCTTTGATAACCAGCTCAAGATTCAAAAGTTGAAGGATACAATCTTCGCTGTGAATGAGCAGTTAACCAAGGCGAAGAAGCAGGGTGCTTTCTCCAGCCTCATAGCTGCCAAGTCGATTCCAAAGAGCTTGCATTGTCTCTCAATGAGGTTGATGGAAGAGAGGATTGCCCATCCTGAGAAGTATTCAACTGAGGGGAAGCCGGTTCCTCCAGAAGTTGAAGATCCTAACCTGTACCACTATGCCTTGTTCTCTGATAATGTTGTTGCCGCATCTGTTGTGGTCAATTCAGCAACAAAGAATGCAAAGGAGCCGTGGAAGCATGTGTTTCATGTTGTGACCGATAAGATGAACCTTGGAGCAATGCAAGTGATGTTTAAGTTGAAAAATTATCATGGTGCACACATTGAGGTTAAGGCTGTGGAGGATTACAAGTTCCTGAATTCATCTTATGTGCCAGTCCTAAAACAATTGGAGTCTGCTAACCTTCAGAGATTTTACTTCGAGAACAAGCTTGAAAATGCTACAAAGGACACAAATAATATGAAGTTCAGGAACCCCAAATATTTGTCAATATTGAACCATTTGAGGTTCTACTTGCCAGAAATGTATCCAAAGCTGCATAAAATTTTGTTTTTGGATGATGACATAGTGGTTCAGAAGGACCTAACTGGGCTATGGAAGATTGATATGGATGGCAAGGTGAATGGAGCTGTAGAAACATGTTTTGGGTCATTCCATAGATATGCACAGTACATGAATTTCTCGCACCCCTTGATTAAAGCAAAGTTTAATCCAAAGGCTTGTGCATGGGCTTATGGAATGAATTTCTTTGATTTGGATGCTTGGAGAAGGGAAAAATGCACAGAAGAATATCATTACTGGCAGAATCTGGTAAGACCTTAATCTTTATTCTCTTATTATTTCACCGCAACTTTTTAGCCCTTCATTATTATACAACCCAAGGTTTTAGCTGTTATTAATCCTATTTAATATTGTTTTATACCTGTTGATGTTATTAAATTCCATGTGATGCTGATCATTGCATCACTAGCATTGATGGTAGAGGCTGCATATTTAGAAACTAGAATAGAAACAATATAGCTCATATATGTTATGGTCTCATTCATCAATTCATTTCATATCCAATCATTTGTAACCAGTCATGTTGAGACTATATCATATCATGTGTAACGCGACATGCTCATGCTACTGCAGAATGAGAACCGGACATTATGGAAATTAGGGACATTGCCACCAGGTCTAATCACATACTACGCAACAACAAAGCCACTGGACAAGTCATGGCATGTTCTGGGACTTGGCTATAACCCAAGCATCAGCATGGATGAGATTAACAATGCAGCAGTTGTGCACTTCAATGGCAATATGAAACCATGGCTCGACATTGCAATGACTCAGTTCAAGCCACTTTGGACAAAGTATGTTGACTATGAATTAGATTTCGTTCAGGCCTGCAATTTTGGTATCTAAATGGTCAAGTTTCTTGTCACTTGGTGATGCTGTGTCAGGTGCCGCTGCAGTTTAGTTTTGATACATAATGGTTATACGTTTAACAGAGTTCCCTGCTGGTGCAAGAAAAAATCCTGCTTCTTTCAATTGTAAAATACTATAGTATAGTTATTCTCTCATGTCTTCCTCTTATTTATTCATAACGTTTAGGCAATAATGTTATTTAAAGATGTGGTTTAATGCTGAACAATATTACTGAATTAAGTCTTGTGCCTTTCACTTTGGCTTTAGCTGTTTATTTATGTTTCATTAAGAACTTTCACATCGTACATTGTTTGGTTGATAGATACGAACTGCTAAGGGGAAAAGAATTTGGCCTTCCAATCCAACTGTTACAAGGATTTTTTTTTTTCTTATTCTAATAATTCTACTCAACGCCCGTTTATGCACCTGTTTATTTGGAGCATTTTAGAACATAATTGATCCCTAATTAGTCAATTACTGCACCAAAGACCAGTTTTTATGCATTGGTAACTTGTGTTGTGTCCCAATATTTTACTATTGTGATAACATATGTAAGTATATTTGCTTCCGCCAAAACAGTTAGACCAATTGAGAAGGATAGCCAAATACTGCTTGATGTTATTTTAACTCTAAATCAATTTTGAACTAAAAAAAATCTTTAACATAAACCAAATATATAAAACATTTACTTAAAATCACATTAATTAATGTTTCAACGTGATACACTTTGTGATAATAATTTTAACTGAAAAATAATATCACAAACACTTAAAAACAATGACAATTAAGTTTGTCCAAAAGAATAACAAAATAGTTAGTACAAAGGATGATAAGTTAGTATAGTAGCTGGTGAAGGAAGGTTGCGTGGTTGTGACAGTCAAATTGTTTTGAAATTTAGGAAGAGAAAGTTGTCAATTTCATCATCTTGTGCTGGGAGACAGAATGGACGCGCATAAACTTGTCGTGTTTTTAATTAACAATTATAATGATAAGAAATTTGAATATTCAATCCGGAAAATATTTTTATGCGCGTAGAAGCTAAAACTTGTGCACAATAAATGCCTATCAAAGTTTTAGTTTATTGTCAAGTTGGAAAGCGAGACTTTAATTAGCTATATCGGTAGTAGGATCCATATGGTGTCAAGCTTGTCGTTTGTAATTTTTTTATGACAGAAAATCTGAAACCGAATCAAAGTTTGGTTAAATATTAACAATTGAAGAGGATTTGAGCCTAAAATTATCCACTATGCAGAACCTTCAAGTCAATCACATTTTTTTTTCTTTAATTTGAGAGAAAATAATGTTTCTTTTAACAGTGGCACTACTTAACCAAATCCAACTATTTAGCCTATTACGTACATATTCAATCTTGTCAGCTGAAAAGTTGAACTTAATTTTGTGCGCTTTTAACAAATTATACGTTCAGATAGAGTGAACAAGTTTGGTATTTTCTATAAATTGGTGAACGAGTTCGGCACTTTCCATCAAAGTGGTAGTTGTCACTTACATTCAGAAAAATTAATTTAGGCATAAAAGCACATGTCTAAATCATGAAGTTTGTGGTGGTTCATTCGCAAATATGTTTCTTATTTTCTTCCTCAAGGTTTCAGGTACAAAGACATTAAACAATTGCCAATTTATTTATTTTATCATGTTAAATGGATCTTGGCCAGAAATTAGATATTCATTTGGAATTTTAAGCTCTTTCTACACCAATTTACTATGGGCACTGAAAACAAACTTAAACATATAGCCAGTTACTATGGAAGTAGATAAATCTCAGATTTTCATAACGAGTTTACTGTTGGAAATGTAACAAGTTCGTCTGTGGTTTACCTTTCTCGTAAATTAAGCTTTCGAAATCAAGTGATTTTTAAATCTTTCACGGACAACAACTAACAACTAATATGAACCCGATAATAATAAAAAAAGTTAATATTTTATCCTTATCAATTTAGATAAATCTCAAATTTTTATAACGACTTTCACCAATCGATGATGGCTCGCATACTATGTTATGGTTGTCGAGTTGGCTCATGTGATGTAATGTCACAACTCAACGCGCCACACCCTCTGACACTCTCTACCTCGACATACATATTTATATAATATCATACATGAAAATGCGGAATTTATTAAAGAAATTTTATTCAATAAATCGGTAAAAGGTTCACACTCACGTTAATCATCAAATTAAAAATTTATTAAATAAGGGTATGAAAACATCTCCGGCCCCAGAACAAGACCATTAGATTTTTTTTAACTAAAGGAAACAAGTTAAGTAACAAAATAACATAAAGTAAAATGACATGTTTGGAAGCGCACACACACATACATTTACATCATTTTACTACTCATTGCGTAACATCACTTGTACTAATGATTTAATCACAAAATCACATTCACATTAATCACGTGTTCAAAATAACACATTTCAAGAACAACACAACATCTCACACTCACAATTCATTACACACCATCAAGTAACACAGGCGTTATGCAACAGATAGATTAAGACTCAATCTTATATGCAATGTGGTACCATGTCAGTGAAAAACCTCGTCGGACGCTTAGGAGTACATGACAAGACAGACCGCGCACTGGTAAGTCAGGTCACTCTCACTAGGTAAAATCATAGGGAGACCAGTCAGGGTAACACTATTTTGCGAGAATACTCCAACCATGTGGGATCGGCACAAGATTAAAGGAACACTCAAACCGAGTGTATTTACCCCTAAGACCTAGACTCCGAAGAGTCCGTTAGGACATCTCCCTCTTGATTCAGGTCCAACGCAGAAAATATTTTAGCACGCAGAGTCTATCTATGAATTGTACAAAATACATAACTCTTCAATTTTGCTCAAAATAATTTTAACTCATTGTGTCTCAAAGTGATTAAACTTGTCGAGTTCTCACAGTAGTTTCCATCACAATATTGGTCATGCATTAATCCATCGCCTTTAAAGGATCTTACAGTCTTGTGATTGTTATGTTCATGACTCACAACTTCATGCACACAACATCTCAATACGCATGCATCTTATAATTCAACATGTACTCAATTTATTACTTACACCTAATCTCAATCACAATGTTATAATCCCAAAACAATATGTTATCATATCTCATGAATCATATACACGTCATACAATATTAATATATACATGGCACAAAACACAAACTTTACTTATGAACTATGCAATACACACAACTACTCAATTTTTTCAAAATTATTTTAACTCATCACGCCTCAAAGTGATTCAACTTGTCAGGTTCCCACAATGGATCTCATCACAATACTCATCGCGTAAAAACTTGTCGCCCTTAAAGGGTCTTACAATTGTGTGATTGCACAATTCATAACTCACAACTCAATATATACAATATCTCAATACACATATATCTCACAATTCATCACGTATCCAATTTATTACTTACACACAAATTTCAGTCACAATTTCATAATTCAAATGTAACAATTTATCACATTAATCTAATAAATCTTGTCCAAAATACAAAAAAATTATACAAAAATGCTTCTCATAACATAGAGAGTAAAATCCCTCAAACAATTTTGCATAATCATATCAAAATCATAGGTAAAAAAACACGAAAACACCAGGAGCACTCAATTTTATCAATTAATTCGCATCATGACATCAAGTAGTCTGTCAAACACAACAATCTTGTAATTATAATCATAAAGGAAATATTAAAATACAATAAACATTCCAAAATAAATTTTAACTTGATCCTCTAGGGATTCTTACACATGTTCATTTTAATCCCAATTACGATAAACTCATACATTACCTCTAAGTGGGCTCACATGAGTAGTCTGGCAGCGATAGTGGTGTCTCTAATGGTTCCCTAAGATTCCTTAAGTTTTTCCTTTGATTGATCTACTAGAGTTTCCAAACATTAGAGAGAAAGAGAAGAGATTGAAGCCTCAATTTCAGTCTTTGTATAAGGGTAATTTTTCTCTCTCTACAAATAATATTTCGCAAATCTCAAGGGTGGAAATGTCTGAAAATGAGTTGCAAAGGTGGTGTCCAAATTTTACGACAATCCAACGGTTAACGAGTCCAAAATCATAATTTTACTGGTATGTATACGAAAAAAAAGTATGAGAGAAGAAAAAGGAGAAAAGAAGTTCAGAGTAACAGGGAGTAAAGATTTATGATAAATGTCAAACCAGACTTAATATGAACCCATTATTTATTCTATTTTTTATTTTATAAAAAACAATTTTATTTTATTCTTTTGTTGATAAATAACCAATTAAAACATCCTTTATTCTTTTTAAAATATCATTTTACTCTATTTATTTTCTAATATTATGAAACTCTTATTTTAATTAACAAATTTTTTTCTCTCATTTATTTAATATCTAAAAAATTTATTAATTTTTAAATAAAACTGTTTTTATTTAATTGACCAAAAATAGGATGTTACACACCCATACCATCACACCATGCAATCATCTCTTAGATATCAATTTGTGGTCATTTGTTGCTTTGAGGAATGACTCCTCTAGAACATTCCCCATTGAAATTGTCCCATAGATCATGATGGTTTTCGTGGTCACGACACAAGACAACGCTTTGACATATCACATATCCTTTCACAACAATCTCCTCTCCAAAAACAATCACGGTTGCTTCATCACAAAAGCGCCTCTCACAAGCAAATGCAAATACACACTCCACAAGTCCACGACCATGCATCACATGTGCTTCAATTCTCGATCGGCGTGCATCATCCTATTAATGTTCTCCATCCTCGTCAATCATGTACGTACAACCCCATTACGAAAGGTTCGCCTTCCAACAATTCTCACAGTCGAAAGAAAATAATAAGATAGACATTCACAAACACATTTCCCATCGCAAACCCACTTTGTGACTCCATAATTTATTCGTCTTCAACCATAAAAACACCCAAAACAATTCATGAGGCACGAAAATCACATGACCTATGATGGCAGTGCATGAAACTCCCCATAACTCTTGTAAAATGAGAGAATGAGGTAAAAATCACAAAAAACGTAACCAACTTGAATCCACCCCTATCCTTGAAATTGAAGGGGGAAAAAACCAGTCCTTCCCTTAGCTCTAGGGCCGACACACCATTAGTGAGGTCGGGGTCCTATTTTTGTGATTATATAGGGCCCCCAATCCCTAGGGGCCATTGTGTAATTTAAAAAAAACTTTGAGTCGAATAAAATTTGAAGTGATAATGTAAATATATTAAAAGTTTTTTTTAAATTAATTTTCTCATAGGACAAAAAAAGCATGTAAAACATTTTGTTATGCTTTTAATCCCTATATTCACATAAGTCAATGTTTGCATGGTCCCATTTTGCTTAGGGTTTATTCCTTTACATGATCTTGTCGGAATCTTCTTTAGTTCTTGTTTGAACTTAACCCATCTATTTTGAATTAATTCATTGTCTATCCACGATGGTTGGCACTCCAAGGAGACCTCATCACGTACAAGTGTGTGCCATCAGAGCACATCAACCAAAAGGAAGAGGAAAGAGAATATCTATCTATCTATATATATATATATAAAACATTGAACTTTGAACTTCTTAAATTAAGAAAATTTCATACAGAGCAAAAACCAAATGGACTGGGAACAGTTTCTTACGCGCGACCACTGCAAATCTGATTAGAACAACACTTGAAAATAAAAATCTTAAATGAGAAATTTGGAAAAGGTAAAAAAAGAACGAGGGAATCAATAGAGCTTAGTAGCTTACAAATGTAGAATTCGAGAAAAGAAAGGAGAAGAAACGATGCAGTACAAAAATGTGTTGATTAGTCCACAACCACAGTGATTGTGTGTGACCAAGTTTTATTTTCTTGTGTTTGATTTTCATTTTACGGTTATATATTAGCACAAATAATGTTACAAAAATGGATGCCCAGAGACAATATTTGACTGAGAAGAAACTAGAGAACTTACCTAGACAATGAGAGATTGGATATCTTTGTTTACTTGATCAAGGAAATCACAGTTGTCTTGCTCATGGATCTAGCAGAAACAAGACCAACCAAAACAATTTTAGAAACAAGAAAAGATGCCAACAAGTCAAAAGCAAACAGCAGTATACATATTAAGAATACCGTACCGATCTGAGTAGAAAGAAACTACAACAGATGTATATTTTCTTCTTTCAAGTATATGTTTTGACAGGAGAGTTTGTAAGTGTGCTCAGTCGTTGAGAGGATGAGAAGTGAATCTACCTTTGTCTACTTTTTTTAGTGTTTGAGCAAAAGGCCACAACTATTTACTTATAAATTCCAGCCCTCACCACTGCCTCACGACAGAATCCAACCCTGTCATGAAATAATTTTGTAAACACAATTTTTATAGGCCATTGGATACAATACAACTGAACACGTACGGTGGTGCAATTATTTGGGATGTTGTGTTTGGTCTCTTCAGATTTCTATTTCATGCTTTATATTGCCTGTGTGTGTTGCATGGCTCTTCTTTCAAGTCATACCCTTTCTTTTTCACTTTCAACTTATCTGCTTCTCACTTCTTAATTTTCTTTTTAGCAAGGCAGAATACCTATATTTCATAGGTAAAACAATGAAATTTCTGATTAAACTCACAACAAAGTCGTTAAAGGTATAAGGATTCCGTGAGAACATGTTTATTTAGAAGGTAGGGAAAGGATGTGCATTAGAAAAAGTATTAGAGATAAAAATTAGTTTAATTGGTTACAAGTTAGTTATAGATTTAGTTTGTTATAATTTAGTTTAGTTAGTTACAAGTTTAGTTATATAAGACTTAATGTATTCATGTAAAAATTAATTTACTCATTTTGAGCATTATTCAAAATAATATTCAATTTCTCTTTTCTCTTCTTTTCATTTCTCTATCTTGAATTTTATCATGGTATCAGAACAAACGAAAATACATTTTTTTTTCTTTCTTTCTCTCACACTCACCACTCATCATTTTCTTGCTTACGAAAGATCAAAGGTGTTAATCGTTGACTCTTACAATCACCAATGACAGCCATAATCGATTGCTCCTCTTCTCCTTTTCGACACTTCCAACTCAACACAAATCCCAAGTCGAGGTTATCGCAGTTTGTCAACAAGCAAAGTGTTGCTCACGTGACCATTTTTTATCAAGACAAATCATATGGACATATACTTGGAGTACCAAAGTTAAGAGCAACCAGAACAGTTTTTGTGAAGATAAAGGATATTAGTGGGAAGCGGGAGAGGAACCAAAACAGTTTCCATTTGCATGGCTAGAGTAAGTTTCTTCATGTCTAGCACTATTCAATTTTTGCCTACAAGGTGTTTGATTAAATACTTCTGAAGATTTTGGCTTATTGTATGGCTTGTTTTGATGATTTTAGCTTTTGTCATGTGTGGTGGTTAAGCATTGTTCATTTGTTAGCTTCTGTCATGAGTGGTTAAGCCTTGGTTATTGTTGGTTCACAAAGTGTTTGTAAAAAGTCCTTATAAAAGACAGATTTTGTGATTTTTCTATTTTGATGATGTAAGCTTATGTCCGTAGTGATTAAGCATTGTTTAAGCTTTTGCCAGGGATGGTTAAGCAATGAATTATTGTTTTGTTTTTGCTCTTGATGGTTAAGCCTCGTTGCTTCTATCAAGAGGTTAAACTTTGAGGTATAGTTTCTGCTTGGATAGTTTCATGGATTAATTAATAATAATTTGAGCTTCTGCCAAATGGTCTTGCTGTTGATTTCGCTTGATAGTTTAGCTTTGATGCTTGCTTTGGATTCTTGAAAGAAGATTGAGAAAGCTGAAGTTGGTCGAAGATTTCTAGAAGTTTTTGTGTTGTCCGATGTATTTCCGGCTTGTTTAGCTATATTCTAAGTTTTCAAACTTATTTTCATTTCCTTTGATGTTGATGTATTGTCTTTTCCAAGCTGGAAGTGTTTTGCAACACCTTCAACCTTGCGGGGATATTAGAGATAAAAATTAGTTTAATTGGTCACAAGTTAGTCAAAGATTAGTTTAGTTGGTTACAAGTTAGTTATTAGTTTAGTTGGTTACAAGTTAATTATTAGTTTAGTTTGTTACAAATTAGTTACAAGTTTAACTATATAAGACTTAATGTATTCATATAAAAATTGATTTGCTCATTTTGAACATTATCGAAAGTAATATTCAATCTTTTTTTTCTCTTCCTTCTATCTCTTTACCTTAAATTTTATAAAAAAAAAAAAAACAAAAAAACAAAAAGAGTGAGCAATCAGTATTGCGGCATTGCAAACCAGGGTTTGTTCATTTCCTTAGCAGTTATTAGTCACAAAGGAAAAAGAAGCAAAAGGAGAGTTTGACTTTGTTTGATTGATTTTCAATTCAATTTTTACCAGTCATCCTTTATTAATAAACATTCATTAAGAATGGTGATGACTGATATGACTCATGTGCCTGTAAAATAATTTATTTACACATGCAATGCTTATTAAATATGAAAAAATAGGACAATGTTTCGTGCAGGACAACAAAAGTGAGCTCACTTGTAATAAAGACTTAGATGGAAAAAGCTCTCCTATCGTGTTGCTGGGAAAGGGAAGTGCAAATTTAGAATGAGGTCAGGTGTAACAAGATCGTTTTAGTTTTAGCTTTACCTTCAGCTTATAATTTAAGCTTTTGAAATCAAGTGGTCAATATGTTATCCCTATCAGTGGAAATGGTTTTGTATCTCATACAGATCTTGTTTTAAGACTTGGTCTGACCTGACAAAAGTTTAGTGTGACCTAAAAATGTTTGCATAACCATTTGATACAAAACCACGACAAGAAAAGAACAAAAGGACATGGAAATTTTTATAATAGTGTATCATATTCATAGGCTCGAGTGCTCAGACGTTTCTTATCTGCTGAGCTTTCTAGTTGCTACCTTTTGATTAATATTAAGTTTTTAGATCTATGTTCATCTTTGCTCCCATATTGTGCAGCATAGCCTCCCCTTCTGGAATTATGTGTTGTCCCTCGATAATTGTTCCATATTTGTTCAATAAAACCTTTTGATCTTTACTTTGGCTGTACTATCCTCCTTGGATAGCTCAATAATTTTCTTTGCAGGCTTCAGAGCTTTCGGGCTGAGATTGAACCATCACTTTGTCTCATAAAAAAGGAAGGAGCAGGAAAATTTACAACAGTTAAAAGGAAACCAGTTATGATAGAAAGGAGAAACAAGCTCACATTTACTAATGCATTCAATTTGTCTAAATCAGCTGAATTTTCATTCCTTGAATCCAAACCAATGTAAACTGAATCTTTCCTGAAACCACATAATTTAAATGAAATAATTGTTATTTCATTGCCATTAACAATGATGAAATATCAATTCACGTGTAATTCATGAGTAAGACCTAAGTAGTAGTCATTCTTGTATCTTTGAGCTGTAAGAAGAGATGTGTTGTATGTTGTCACAACCATCTGCAAACACCCGCCTGGGCAACATCACAGGAGTAAAATCAGAGTTAGGAGCTGTAAAAAAAGTTCTCTAGCATAATGTCATATACATTATACAACATATCACTTTGATGAAAGAAAATTATTTGCTCCCAGATATACAATATATTATCTCACATATATAGTGGCATAATAGCATATATGTTGGACTATTGGCAAGTATAACAAATTGTTGCAAATAGTAAAGTTAAAATGAAAATTTGAGTGTTGAATTCACATGAATTTTGTTTGTATTTAAGTTGGTGAATATATAATTTTTCAAGTAATAAATAAATTGGTTTAAAAAGTTATGAAGAAAGAAGTAAAATAAATTGGCAAAAATTAAATTAAAATAATCAAGAAAGAAAAACAAACATAAAAGGGAATTAATTAATTAAAACAGAAAAGATGAGAGAAGCCAATAATATTGAAGAAGTTAGTTCAGAAGATAAGAATGTTGGAGGCTTAGTCTACTAGAGTTCTTCTTGATGTAATGTTAATGATTTTTCTCTATTTATGTTTATTCTTATTTTCATCTATATATACTCATATACTCTAAGTGAAAATAGCTTAATTTATTTATTTTATCTCCTAAATTTCTTTGTAGAGATAAAACAATACATCTCATTTAAGAATAAAGATGTATAACAAGCTAAACAAAATCAACGTATCCCTAGTGATGAATTATTTAGATCATTTTTTCTAGTTCTATTAGAGTAATGTTTTCCAACGCTATCCCTAAAACCTATCATACAAATGAATCAATAAAAATAAGCACAGAAAAGAATAATGAAAAAATAATATTCATAAATAGATAACAAGAGGAATGACTCTAATGATTGATTCTCTAACTTCTTCTTTGCCTTCTATAAGGAATTGAATTCTATTGAAATTTTTGTGTGTCTTTTCCTTTTTTCTTCTCTTTTTTTATAGGTGCAGTTCAATTTAGTTTTCACGCAACCTTCGCACTAAGCGCGCTTGTCGCACTTAGCAAAAATGGTGGTATTCTCGCTCTCAGCACACGACTCGCGCTAAGCACGCCTTCGCAATCTAGACTTCTCCATGCTTCCTAGCGCTAAGTCTACGTTGTCCACTAAGCGCCTTCATTGCGTTGGGCGTTTGAGACGCGCTGAGCGTGCTTCAGGTCTTTAATTTTTCTTCTTTGGACTTTATTTTTCTACACCAAGTATGATAAATTCACAACTTTATCACTTTATGCACTTAAATGATGTAAAACTTTTCATTATTCACATAAA
Source organism: Glycine soja (assembly GCF_004193775.1). Classification (NCBI taxonomy): domain Eukaryota; kingdom Viridiplantae; phylum Streptophyta; class Magnoliopsida; order Fabales; family Fabaceae; genus Glycine; species Glycine soja. Next base: position 46,495,814 of record NC_041009.1, on the reverse strand, counting down.
AAAAATAAATGAAAAAAATTAACAATTCCTACATAATTTAATCTCAAAATATATCTATACATAACAATTATCAATATATAATATAAAGGGGAAAGAAGATGAAAACCTGGTACATACTCCATAGTCAACACCTTTAAAGAAATGGAGATGTGATCAAAATTCAAAATTTTGGCTAGACTTAAAAAATATATACAGGTTGCAATCGGATGTTAGTGTTGCAGCAAGAAACCTACAGGTATTTGAACCCACTTTATGTTACTAAAATCTCGGCCAAACCAGTCAGCATACAAAATAAAAAAGAGATACAAATATAAAATTATAAAAAAAGGAAGAAAATCAAATAAAAGAAATAAGTATGGGAATATACATTGTAGATACAATAGTTTAGCTATATCGCTTGCGGTGTAATAATAAATTCATTCCTTGTACTTTTTGCCTTTTCTACACTTCCCATTCCATCAAAAGAGCCGTTAGACCCTCCTGCTTGGCCTTCTGGAGTCCATGACCCATTTGCTCTAACCTTCACAAAGTTGAGCTAGTATCCTCAAAACCACCAAAACTTAGGGTCCTCATAACCCAACAATAAGGTCTCTCCTCATTTAGCCCATAAACAGAAGCCACACAATCACAGTCTGACAAGCAAGCATTCCCACATTTGGACACATTAGAAATAGTTAGCTATTACTGAAAATTCAGAAAAATAATAGTTGGTCTGCTGCACCAATGAAATCCTAAACTGTGATCTCAGGTTTTCATGCTTGCCATTGCATTTTCCAACAAGAGATGAATTCTCATAGCACTGACCATTGATACAACCGCAGATTGCCATTCTTTTCCAGTGTCAATATCCTGAGAACAGTCAATGGTGCAGATTGATGAACTGCAGAAGCCAAGTCTGCATCATTACCATCATTCTTGTAAACATAAACTGCTCCATCAGATGAGTCTCCATACACAATTCCAAAGCTCCCAGCTTGGTCTAAAATCGCTAGAACTTCCTCGGTCACCTAAATAGTAGAAACTTGGACAAGAAAATATTGCTCTTGTGAGTCTCATAAACAGGCAAAGTAAAAAGGAGCCAATCACTGAACTGTACAAGACCTCTATCAGAAAAAGAAAAAAAAATGATTCAATACTTTATTGATTCACTTGTTCCCGCATTAGCAGCTTTGACAATTTTGTCCTGGTTTTATACACACAAACAAAAAGTTATATCATAACAATAACAAATTTCATATAAAAAATTAAACTTGTTATTAACTCACTCTTCTCATTTTATTAAATCTTAAATAGTTGATATGTAACCTGAAATCATTCATATTTTTTTTTCTTTTTTGGGAATCTCATCATATGTCTTACACGAGGATGAACTTCATTTTCCTCCTCATCCCCCTCCTCTTCCTCATCACCATTACCTACAAAATCAAATGATCTCTAGTAATGATTTCATATGAAATAAAATTATAGTAAAATAACAATTATTAAGTACTGAATAAGGAATTATAAATTAATAGAAAACATTGCAAATGATCGTTTACCTACATCAAGTTTTCCTCCTGAAGAGGTGAGAGATCTGCTTGGCTAAACAATATAATACCTATTGTGAAAAACTAACAATAAAATTAATAATGAAAAAAATGGCTTAAATTAAAGCACAATAAGTGAGCAAGTCAAGTCCCACAAAGAGCTTGATATAGCCCAACACTTCATTGACAGAGGTCGACACTCTGAATCCATATATATATATATATTAACAGTGATAAAAAAAAGTAACACAAAAGAGGAAGAAAATGTCAAAAAATTAGAAATGGATGCCCAGAGACATCTGCTTAAAAGAAATTAGAGAACTTACGTAGATAGCATTGATCATTAAAAAATTGGAGTGTTGGACATCTTTATTTAATTAATCAAGGAAATCACAGTAGTGGTCGTTGAATGGGGTAATGTATGTTGCCTCGGTCACGGATCTAGCATAAACAAGAGCAACTGCAGCAATTTTAGAAACAAGAAAAGAGGCCAACAACACAAAAGCAATTAGTAGTATGTATGTGTGTGCGTGTATATATATGTATATTACCGATCTGAGTAGAAAGAAACTAAAACAGATGCATTATTTCTTCTTCTTTCAACTGCATGTTTTGTGGGTGTCTTCTTGTTCTTGTGGCTCTTTTCCCGGGAGAGCTTGTAACTGTGCTTTGAGGTTGTGGTCATGGCCACTAAAGAAACAAAGGAAAATGCATAGAAGGGAAGTGAGTCTAGTTTTTGTGTGTTGGAACAAAAGGCCACTATAAGTGCTTGCCCTCATAGTTCAGAGTCAAAAGCCCACCATTAAAATGTTTAGATTGTTTTATAAAATAAAATAATTTTGTACACACAATTTTACAGGCCATTGGAACAATACAACACAGTACACAGTGCATTTATTTGGGATTGCTGTGTTGTGTTGAGCCACTTCAGAGTTCTATTTATTGCCTGTGTGTTGCATGGCTCTTCTTTCACGTCATTCCCTTTTAAGATCAACTAATTAATAACTTGCCAACAATTGCAATAAACTAATGAAGCAATAAGAAAATAATAATTCCAAGCGACCAATAAAATGATAAGTTGACTTCTTGATTCTGGAATGTTACAAGAGGGGAAAGAAACACACACTCTTATTCCTGACCGCTTCATCTATTGATAAGAAATTCATAAAGACAGTGTAGTCATTTAAGTCCCTAAATTTTTTGGAAGGGGGTGTAAGACAGCATGATACTTGTTATTAGGCAACTAACAAGATACTTGCTGTTGTTGGTTTATCTACTTCTCACTGATAATTTGTGTTTACTAGGCACTCTCTCATTATCTCAAAATATCATTTTCCTTCACGGGATGCTATTCCTCCATCAGTAAGTAATTATCAATAGGTACTAGAAGGTTGGATTTATTATTTTCTAACTTCTTTACTAGCTTACCAATATAAAGTTTATAATAAATTCCTCTCCTTAGGTAAAAGTCCTTTTGTGAAGGTTCTTGTGACAGATGATAATGGTGTTATGAATAGTTAGGCAATTTAAATGAAAAAAGGTAAATTTATTGTTCAAGTCTAATCTTAACCGAGGGTACTGACTGAGAAATGAGGTGGTTTTTCTTTTTAAGTGATTGAGAATCTTCTAGCACATTGTAATCTGCATCATTTGTCTCTGATGCCTGATTTTAGACATAAAATGCATAAATAGGGAACAATTACAGTAGATGAACAAATAAACCACATAATGGAGGCTCATGTCTTATTTTTTTAATGAATGTTTCAGCAAAAAAAAAAAATTAATTCCATCAAGCTCGAAAACTTTGCTATATTTGTTGTTTTGTAAAGTGCAATAGTAAGATCTGCAATTGGTGTATCTGTTTGTTTAATCTTTTTAAATGCTTAACAAAATAGTCTTGTTTCTCCATCCCTGTTTTGAAACGTGATTAGTTGTTATAATTTTCTGTGTTTTCTCTCTCTAGTTATTAAGATTAAGGCATGGGCCGATTGGTTTATTTCATTTTCGTCAAAAAATTTATACAAAAATTTGTAACGTGTAGCAGTGCTCTTATTCACCAGCCTGCTCGGCTTATGTTGGTTCTTAAAGTTGAGCAACTTTAGAATTGTTTGGATACAAGATAGAAGTGCTTTTGAGAACTTCTCTATCAAAAAAAGTTCTATATTTCTAATAGAAAAGATCTCAAAAGTACTTGTGGCTTGTATCCAAACAATTCTTTAGAGTTCTCTGTTCTAATAAAAGAACCATTGCTTTTATAAGCAACTATAAGTAAGGTTTCTTAACCATTAAAAAAAAAATTTCAAAGGGACGTGGAAGTGTGTTGGATTTTTGTATCGGATTGAGTCTGATCTGATTATTGTGTTAGTGCTTAAGTGTGGTAGAATTAAAAACAAACAAAAAATTATTTAAATTAATTGATTAAATTCTGCTTAAATTTAAAATATTTTATCAACAAATTTCAATTGAAGAAGAATCAGAATCTCAATTCACCATAGATAGGCACTGCACCGTCCAAGTCTACTTTCCATTCGATTTTCCTTTTCAAGTGTTAGAGTAAAAGGGTTATTGTCACAACTGTTGGACTTATAAATGCCCTCACCAGTCACCACCTACTGCTTCATAGACACAACTCAAGCATTAGTTAATTTTCTTGTATTTTTATTTTATTTTTTATTCATTTGTATATTTTAATTTTCCAAAAATTAATTTTTCAGCTATGATTAAAATTATAATTTTAAATTTTTTTGATGAATTCCATACATATTACTATGTGTATGTAAATTTAAAAATATAAAAATAAAGTACAAAACAACATACTTTAAAGTGCAAATTTTGTTTACCTCCTTTTCAGATAATTTGCGTGAGGGTGGTATTTTTTTTAATTAAGAGAGAATCACATGTTCCTTCTCTAATGTACTGTCTCTCCAAATTTCCATTTTCCTGTTTTATACTGTGTGTTTGGGTGGCAATTCTTGCACGCCATTCTATTATCGTGCCTCTCTCTCAGACCACAGTAGTACACTCTACAGTCCCAAAAGTTGCCTTAGCTTTGGAAAAAGCGTCGTAGTGCTAGCATGGTCATAAGGCTAGACTGCCCTTTCTTTTTACTCATTTTTTGTTTATTTTATTATTCAGCAGGTAAATTTTGCCTCATGATATTTAATTCTAGTTAATTAAACAAGTGTTTAAGACAAGAGATTCATTTAAATGCACTATGACTTTTGCACTCTTTAATTTATTTTTTTATTTTTCCCTTGTTTGGCAAATTTTTTTCACTTTACAACGGTTATTCCCATCTAATATAACGAAGCAATAATTTTACCCATACACAATAAAAAAAATAGGGTTGAATTAAAAATGAAAACTCTCCAGGGAGAATTTTAAGTATCTGCAAAAGGTGCCAAGTTTTTTATTTAAAAGAGAAAGTAATACTATATTATAGTTTACAAAAACTCCGCTGCAATTTCTAATTCCAGCCGTTAATTGAATTCCGAACGACCAATGCAGGCAAATTGATCATTCTAGATTTCATTTATAAACTATTTCCTAATAAGGGTTCATTTTAAAACATATTATGCGGGTCTGTTTTGATAAATATTTTACTAGCATAATCAACAAATCCATCCACATGATAGTTTAGAATGCATTGTTATTGGGATTGACAAAACAGTCAGCATTTTTTTTATTGAGATTGGCAAATATCATATTTATTAACAGAGATTTGATTAAAAATCTTTTTCAATTATAAAATAAAATATAATTAATACTAAAAATAGTAAATATATTTATTAGCATCATTAGCACCAATTATATCATAATTATAAATAATTTTTAATCTTTCTAAATTTGTTATCATAATTAATTTTTTTTATCATGATTTCATCATTTTCATTGACAAAATTTCATCATTTTCATTGACGAAATTGATGTTGAAATTGCTTAATCTATTTATTAGCATTAATTAAAAAATTTGATTAAAAATCCTTTTTAATTATAAAAAAATATTAATTGATGCTAAAAAAAATAATTGTATTTATTAGCATCAATTAAAAGATTTGATTAAACAATTCTAGTATCAATTATACTATAAAAATCTTATAATTATAAATAATTTTTTAATCTTTTCAAATTTGTTTCACTAACACGATACGCACAGTATGTTTCTAAATAGACCCTTATCGGAAAATAATTTATAAATAAAACCCAAGTGTGATCAATTTGCCACCAATGCATATCACAGCCGAAAAAAAATAAACCACCATATCCAGTCCGCATCCGACAAGACCAAATTGAAGAAACACCTTTTACTTGTATTATTAACTACACGCAATTTTCATGATGTTACCGCACCATACCCCAATTAAAAAACAAAACACGGCCAGTAATAAAAACCAGATTTAACACTAACTCTAGATTTTACAAAATCATTTCCGCAAATTCATGCTGATAACAACCTCTCATGTCGCAACTATTAACTAGTCAAAGTACCCAAAAAATAAATGAGGTATCCCCAAATATATATATTTATATTCATAAAAAAATGGGGAAACACAAAAACTACCACTAAGACATTATAATGAACAGAAATTGTAAAACTACCTTAAACAAGACCACCAATATCAAAAAATGATTTTTAAAAAAAGACCTTATGAAACTTGAGAGTAGCTCTTCCAAAAAAAGGCTCGCCCCTTAATTCTCCAACTGCTTGATTCACAGCAAATTGAAATACACTTTCAATCAGAGTTCAGCCAGACTCCTTAAGCTAGTTCCTCAAGCAGAGGCAGGAACTCAAACACCGGCAGTCTTGACTGCTGGATTAACAGCCGACCCACCTGCTCGATTCATGCGGCCACCGCCGGTACCCATATGATCATTTCTCTGATACCCATCACCTCCACGGCTTGAAAACCCTCCCCGATTGCCATTCCTATAACCATATTCTCCCCTGCCATTAAAGTCACCACCACGGCCATAGCTTCGGCCATTTCCGTAATTTCCACGCCCTCTTGCACCTTCACCCCTGAAGCTAGGAGCCCTGCCAGATGAGAAACGTCCTCTACCTGTAAAGAGAAAGCAAAAAAACTGACTTCTAAATGCAACATAATTAAAAACAAGGCCAAAAAGGATGATGATGTTCTTCAAAAGAAAATATAGAAGCTGGTACTAAAAAAATTGTTGCATCCACTTGTATGCTTTCTCCCTAGCTGGGATCTTAGCACTATACAACACAAAAAACAGGAAAATTTGTATCCTGTCCCCTAATGAGCCAGACATCGTGTGAACCTTTCTTGCTAAAAAGAATATAGCCATGAATTGATAAACTAAGAATCAGAAATAACAAAATAACACATTTGAATTTTGAATAACCATATATCTTCCTCAAGCAGCCAAGAGTTTGATTCACACCAAATTGAAAATGCAAACAAAGTTGAAACACATAAATAGAATGCTCTTGGAGGTTCCCTATAATTATAACTCATGATAGACACAAACTTCATTGAACTTAATGCTTCAATTAGATCACATGCATCATTCTCAAATGGATGTCGATATGTGCATAAGCAATCTATCTGCAATTCACCAAAAACAAAAGCAATCCATCTACAAATCATTGCAAGTAAAAACAGATGAGTATATCCAAAAGCAGAGTGCCTCGGTACATGGGCTCAACAAATTCAGGGTTATCATATACACAAACTGCAAATTGGGCCACTAAATGTGATGACCAAGATTCAACATCAAAAAAGCACTTGCCTCGATTAGTTGATCTCTTCTCTTCTACAACGACGAGACGGCCATTAATCGAAATTGGAGAAGCCTGAAATTACAATGCAAATGCAGATTAAAAAAATGCACAAATCTAGAGCAGTTAACCAAGACAAAAATCACGAGCTTGCATTCAGAACATTCCTTAACCCAGAACAAGATAATAATGAAAGGAAAATCAGTCAAAAACTAGAAATAAACATTGCAAAATTTAGAACACAAAAACTGAAGCACATCTCAGTTAAAGAGCCAAACACATTGCCAGAAAATTAACATATGCCTATGTACTTAAGCATAGTAAACTTGAATGATAAATTTGTTAATATCAATTTGAAATCATGCAATTTGATATATCAAGGGAACTGAATATGATTCCATGGTTGGTGATTGATCCATTGAAGAATTTGATGATTTAAATTTTGAATCCAAAAAATTCTCTCTGTATATTAGACCAAGATTAACTAAGCATACTAAGATATCTTATGTAATATTAAGGTACATTTAATAAATACCTCAAGTGCACTTTGCGCAGCACTTGCCACTTCAAACTCCACAAAGCCATAGGAAAATCCCTGTTCAAACCATTAATGTGCCAAAACATATTAGCTAGCAGTTCGAATTTTTTTATAAAAAAAAAAAAAGGCAATTAACAACAAAATACCTTTTGGCTCCTAACTTGGATGCCACCACTCTTAATAGGTCCAAACTTCTTAAACTCATTCTCCAAGACTGCAGGCGTAGCAGTTGGTGGCAGACCTTTCACATAAATAGAATAGCCCTCGGCTGTCCAAAAGCAACTAAACATGTTAATGCATCTCATTAAGTTAGACACAATGAAACTTGAGCCATTAAATTAAGTATCTGACAAGGGGCACCACACCTTCAGCTTCTTGAATGTTTCCAACTTCATTAGTATTTATAACAGAACCATTTGTCTCTGATATGCTAGATGGTGGAGGTGCAGCAATACCCTGCTGTTCTTGACTCTTGTGGGCAGATTTCACTGGAACAGGTGTCACAGTGGAAGACGGCATGGCACCCTCTTTCATGACCTTCACCTAAAAAAGACCAACAATTAGAAAGGACAGGAAAATAAAAGTATTATTCTGGTCAATTTCCAGCATTTCACTCTATATTATAGAATCAAAGATTATAAGAAGAAGCGTGTACAATTGCAACTAAGTATGAGCAGGGAATGACCAAAAAGGAAGAGGGTATTTTAGAATGGAGACTAACAATATAAGCATAAGACTTCTTTGGAACTTCTTCAATTTGAGATGCCAATCCAGCTACCATCTGAGAATCATCAGGAATTTCATCAAGAACCTCAGGTACAGGTGCTTCCTCTTCTTCAATTGCAGCTTGACCATTTTCTGGATTGTAGACTACCTCTTCATCACCATCCTCAGCTGTCACAGATATTTGCTCGGAAACTTGTGTCTCCAGCACAGAAGGATTGGAAACTGAAAGGTTGGGAACGGGTCATCTCAAGAGGACAAACAACAGGAACTAAAAAAATAATGCAATCACAAATTATACAACTACCAGTGTCCGGAGGGGCAGGAGATCCAATATCATGAGCAGACCCTTGGATTCCATTTTCATCAACATATCTAAAAACATCATTCAAAACAAAGTAGCCTTTCTCTTGAGGAGCAAGGAAAAAACATTGAGTAAATTTCTGCTTAATGTCATCCTTTCCTATCATAAACCCAGTGACCAAGACAATGACTCCCCCGTCATAAGATTCTTGTGCATCCACTGATACGATCTCTGCACTGAGTTCCCCATAACCCAATGATAGTATTTTCTTGTTAATATCCTGCCCGATAAAAATTAAAAAGCATGCACTAAAATTAGAATACTAGTATTAACAGCATTTTATTATGAAAGAAAACCTTCATATTTTATGCAGTTGGACTTCATAAATCTGATAATGGAAATGGACGACAATATAGTAATTAAATGAAGAGGCATCAGCAATTAATCACATCTGGTCAGTTACTGGTCTAATACTCTAATCTTAAAACATCTTTTCTGAATGCACATAGTGCAAAGTTGGAGGTTTAAAGGAAAAAATAAATTATGACGATACATTGGAGGAGTGGAGAAAGGGCTAGGACTGGGAGTGTTATACTCACATGCATAATACCAATACACCAAATGTCAAAAATGAAAAAGAATCTATAAAAATGTATCACAGATATGAATACAGATACAGAAATATGAAGCAAGTTGGGTGAACACTACAAGGCATATACAGGGGTAAGGAGACAGAAATAAAGAGGATTAGAGAAAACTCACAAGCATTGTGGTTGTAATACCCATTATGCCATTCTGCTCAGGACGGCCAAGTTTACTGACATCTTGGTAAAACCTATGCACCAGCTCAGGGCTTTCATGCAACATATGGTAGTATTGATCAACAAAAGCATTGCCAACCTATAAATTGTAGGTATATTCAAAACCCGGTCAGTTGTGTGAACATTAACACTAACAGGGACAACGTATCACAATAAAATGTAGATATACTCATATACATACAATATCAGCTGCAGGAGTTTTGGGAGGGACTTGCTGCTCTGAAGTTGCCATTATAATTGTTTCCAAAAGCTAGTCGAACTGCCAATTAAAATCACCAACTTATCATGATATAATCAACAAAATGAACTTAAATATGTCAAGACAACCTTTGAATGAGGGGAAAAAGAACTTGAAAACCTAAGCCTCCATTTTTTTTCCAATAGCAATCAAAAACTAAGGCACAACCTAGATGATAAAATTTTTTTCTCCCACAAAACATTTCAATAGAAGCAATTCATCAAACAAAGTGAAAAATAATAAATTTATTTGTTAGTTCCCTCGCATTCCTTACTCTTTTACAAAATGTGTGCAACTTCACTCAAAGTATATATCAATAACCACGCAAATAACAATAAATAATGTGAAACTCTTCAGCATGATAGTATCATGTTTTTAGCCAGTGAACGAAACGATTAAACTTCTCCAAAAACGAAAAAAAATCCGTTATAAGAAATAAAAAACGAAAAACAAAAAGTTCTATATTCACTGTGGATTCATGAACCAGTACGGCAAGCAACTTTCGGCGCAGAATTTTCACATTCAAGACCAACATTTTAGAAAAACCTAAACATCTACGGTAAAGTTCAACGCGAAAACTATTTGAAATATTTAAAAAACGAAAACGAAAAAAAAAGTGAAGGAAAAAACGAAGCGAACGGTGCGAGAGGGTTTTGGTTCTACCTGGATCGGAAGAAGCGAGGGTGGTGGTTGTGAAGGTGCGTGTTGTTGTTGTTCTTCTCGGCTCCCTCTGCGGTAGGGGTTTGCTAGGGTTTGGGGTGCGGATCTTGCAGAGAGGAGTGAGAGAGAAACACTCCAAACGTTGGATTTAGAGAGAGAATGCAAAAGGCACACGCTCTCACAATTCCCTTCAAGCACCTTTGTTTTCTACAATATATAATATATAAAAAGGGGACAGAATCCTCTGTGACGTGAGACCCATAGAACTCAATGAAGTCTCTAGAAATTATTGATATTTTTAATATCAATTTTTATTAATGGCCTTAGGTTTAAGTTTAAAAAAGGTAGTATTTTAATGAATATTTTTAATTACATAAATTACATTATAATTAAAATTTTATAATAAATAAATAACTTTGAATATATGAACTTTTGTAAGTTTATATTGAATGATAAAATGTGATGTAAGATATTTTTATCTTAAAGAAAAAGGATGAATTTATATAAGAGTAACTCTGTAGAAATATTATATTTTACAAAATAAATGATAAAATGTGATGTAAGATATTATAATTATTATATTTTACAAAATAAATAATAAAAATGAAGAAAGAGTTATTTTTTGTGTAAGTTTATCATTAATAATTTTTAATTGTTTATAATTTTTTATCATTTAGCTAGAAAAATACAAGAGGATAAACTAAAATGTGTAAGTAGTTAGGAAAGTAAGTAGGTAAAAAAAATAATTTCGGATAGTTGAGAGAAATTTTTATATTAATTAGAGTTTACAAAAATAATATATGAAATGCACATAAGAGTTCGTTTGTTTCGGGGTTTTTTTTTTGTCTGATAAGTTTTTTTTAAGTTAAAGTTGAAAATTTTAAAAAATAAGCAAAGATGTTTGTTAATTTTCAATCTTTTTATTTTAAAAGCTAATTATTTTGTCTAATGAAGTAATATATTATAAAAAATAAATAAAAATAAAATATACATATTTAAAACTTTTATTTTTAAAATGTTAAAAATTACTTTAACTATTAAATTTACTTGAAATATTGTTAACAAATGATAAAATATTAACTTATTGTATATTGTTGTTCAATAGTATTTAAATAACACAATTTATTTGAACATGATTGAATAACATCAAACTATATTTTTCTTTAGAGAATAAAACCAAACTATATTAGAAGGTGTTTAATAAATAATTCATAACTAATAATACTTAAATGATGAGTAACAAATAAGTAAATTATTTCTCTTGTAAAAAAAGTCAATATTATTCATATTTTTCATCAATACAATTGCTATTTGATTTTGCACTCCATTCATACAGGCACCATCTACTACTCGTCTAGGATTACATAAACTCATTTCTTCATCAGGATTTCTTTCTTCTCCGCACTCAATATATATATATATATATATATATATATATATATATATATTCTTATCACATTTACTAAATTCCTCATCTTCAACACCGCACATCTGAATGAAGTTATGTAAGGCTGTTGTTGCAACTGTGATCTTTTGTTGTTTAATTAATGGATATGGTCTTGTGTCACATAAAAATGTCACTTTTTCTTCTAAACTCCAATTGTTCTTATTTCAATGACATTTATTAGTGAAGAATGTGTATGATTAAATACTTTTTTGTAAACTTTCTGCTTGCTCCCATATCTAAAATTAGGAATATGATATCTTTCACCCTTGTATGGTGCCAAATATCCTTTACATGTTTAGATATATTACTATGTTATAAGAATTTTTTTAAAAGATATATAAATGACAAATTATATTGAAAAAATATATATTTATATACTTTCACGAGGATGGGGAAACACATTTTTCATTTTTCGATCATAGATGGAAAAAATATGTGTCATGTGCAGTACCAGGCCAAATAACAACAACAAAAGTAAATAACATATAAAAGTTATATACTAACATCACATTTTGAGTTGGATATTTCTTTCTTCCGTAATAGCACCAATGCATCCATCAAAATATGGTGAATATCTAGGATCATCCTTAATTTTTTATGGAACATAAACAAAGTTGAAATCGGCCTTACAATTTTTTGAGCCAATAAACATAAATCGTCTAAAACTTCAGCAAACCTCATGCTCACTGTTTCTCCTGATTTTCCAAATTTATTTTGAATATTTTGATTTGTGACTATGTGCACAACTCCAAAGAAACATAACACTTGTCTCCAACGATGTCATTTCCTTATATGGATGGCTACATCCTTTATTGACCAATATATTTTATAATTTCAATATAGCATGAGCTTCCATCCTAAACATGTTGTAACTTTCACCTGGCCTGGAGTGTTCAGAGTTTGTTTAACCCAATTCCATCCTTGAGAATGAAGAAATCTATTACCTTGTTTAGTCAAATACTTCATGTTTTATTCAAATGCAATGCGTATGATAATTTGAAAAGCAAAGAATTAATAATACTATAAAATGCAAGTACACATTGGTATCAATAATTCAAATAAATTAAAAAAATCAAATTCATAAACTTAAATGTCAATGCAAAGCTGCAATATTCAACATGTCGATAACATAAAAAACCAAATGCTAACTTAATCACTACTTTTTTTGCCTCTAAGTCATACTTGTATAGAATTCATTCTACTAACTCATCCATTGTATCTAGTAAGGACTTGAGAATTCTTCTATTTTGAGGGTCTTTAATCAATTCTAAAGTAAAGCTAAATTGTGGACCACTCAAAAGTTATTGCTTCTTTAGACTCTTCAAGACCGCAATGCATTCCGACATACAATATTCTTCAGGGATATTAGATTAGGATTCATTTTCATTTTTCTCAGCTTCATTATGAGTTTCAGTGCTTGAACTAATGTTCAAAAGTATTTCTCATAGTCGTTCTAGTCCCAACTTTTCCCTTACTTTTTGCCACTTTGTCTCTCCTATCTTGTGATATTTTTTTTTTCTTTGTGGTTTGGGATTTTTCCACAGGGATAAACGTCATAATCAAGATAGACTTTCTTGCTATCAAATTCAATAATTTCATGTGTCACATTTGAAGTAATATTTCTGCCACTTGACTCATGTGGTACACCCATAGTCGGTGTCCATGCATCTTCACTTGTTGCCACTGTCTCTCCAAATATTAATTCCAATTCATCACAAAATTTCAATCCATAATATCAAAATTTTCCATACTTTGCATTCTCCTGTAAAAGCAAAAAAAAAAAACTTTTACTAATTGAAACGATCAGCATACTTCGCAGTAAAAAAAAATCAACATACTAAAAAAATTTAACTGGTCAAAACCATGTATAAGTTTCTCAAAATATATAAGCAAAGTCACACATAATGATAATAAAAAAGCAAATCTATATTGCTTCCTCAAAATCATGTATAATCAAATGTCACTATATATATCAACTTTTATTTTGACAAAATTGTCTCATAATATATAGTACCATAGAAATTTTCAATGTTTATAAACATAGGAAAATACAAGGATAAAAAAACCTTATCTGACTCATGCTCAGGATGAGACAGACTTTTGCAGATACAAGCGTGTGTTTGTTTGAGTCATAAAGTGAAAAAACAATATATAACACGATAAAGTGACGCCCTAAAACGTCTGCACAGGGATTCGAATATACGGGACTTCAGAAAAAAAGAGAAGCTCCATATAGGATATCTCATCTAGCTTTTCTAAAAGCTGCCTTTTTTTTATGATTTTGTTCTTTAAAAATAAGCTGCTTTTTATTTTTAGAGCTTTTATTAATTTGTGCTTGGTCCCGCTTTTACTTATAAATTAACAAAAAATAAGCAAATAAAAAGTCGGGCCAAACAGACCCTAATAAAGAGAAGATTTTTTTTTTATTATTCCTATTTAATAAAGAGAAGAAGGAGGGTATTGAAAGTGTTTAATAAAGGGAAGAGGAAAAATTTCACCCTTAAGTTGTGCATTTTAATTGGTAGTATAGAGATAATTTATTTTATATTATAATGCAAGTATTTTTTAAGATTTTAATTGAAACAAATTTTTAATCGTATGATTATATTATAAAAAGTTTATCAATGAATTTATTGATTGAACAGATATGTAAGTTATAAACTCTTTGATACATGTATTCAATTTTCACGGATTAAAAATAATAAAAAGTTTTATTTTGAAAATTGATTATCATATTACTTAAAATAAAAAATCCATAATTATAACATATACTTGTTGTAATCATTTTAATTACTATAATTATGTATTTTATGAATTAAAAAAAAACATTTTGACAGGAAGAAAATAAATATACTATTGTCACATGACATCGATCTGCTTGTATTGCAAAAATTTCTTTTATGGTATGTAATAATAATGATAATGGATTGATATTGAATACACAATAAATGGAAAAAAAATCCTTTATTAGTTAAATTAGATACACTGGGAAACTTTTTCCCTCAAAATAGTCTGCCCAAACTCTTTATATTCACAAAAATGAGTAATTTATTAGCTTGTGAGTACTTTAATAAATGGCTTAAACATTTTGTTTTAAACTCTTTGTGAATACAGAAAAAATGTCTTTTGAATTTCATCTTACTTTCTCATTAAATGCGTTTGAAACCCCTATGGGACAATTGGTTCTTGAGGTGTTGTTTTATTTGAAACAATGTTGCCAATACTAGCAATTATATTATCACTTATTTAAATGGAATCCCTTGCCTCTGTCACTATTATTTTTCATCGGTTCCCCTTTCTCAATCAAATCTAAGAATGTTTTAGTGTCAAATTACATGATTCAAGAATCTCTTGTACCATTTAGCAGCAGTTGTTGGTTGACGCATGAGATCATGTTTAAAATCAACATGAATAAGCCCCCAATTTTGAGAAAACCCCGCTCGAAATTCAAAGGTGTCAAATGCAGCCCACACAAAGTAACCACGAACTCTTACGCCATTGCTGTAAATAAAAACATTTCAAAACATGAAAAATACACATGTGAGAGTAAGTTATAGCACACTCTTTCATTTTAAGAATACTCCAATACCCAGTTTCTTTTTAAAGTAAATTCATCTTAATTGGAACATTAAGTTGTTTGCTGTCATAATATTTGACAAGCTTTAGATATCTATTGTCAATGTCCATAGCTGAGATAAAATATTTAATGGGCTTTGTTTTTTGAAGGTTAACAATTAACTTTAAACATGAATATCAATTAACAGATCAACAATATATAGTCATCAAAAGTTATTAAATTTCACTCAATTAACGTTTTAACTTATAATTATAATCTTATACTTTAAAAAATGTACCAAAAGTCAAGAACATATTTAACAACTTGTCAAATATATCTAAGAATACTCAAGTTTCCAACTAATTTTCCTCTTATCGAATAAAAATGTATTAACCAATAGAGACACCATAACGTTACATAAAGAAAAATATAAACAAAATTAATAGACCACATGCAAAAAGGAGTAAAAGATGGTTTTATTTTAATGGGCAAGTTTGTTTAAAATTATAAAAAAAAATTAATAAGCATCTTTTATATTTTTTTTTTAAGAATCAAATAAGATTTGTTTGATATTTTTTATAAAAAAAAACTACTTATTTTAGAAGAATTTTTTTTAGACAAACACATCAGAAATTATAAAATTACTTATTTTATTTTAAAAAACTTATCTTTTTTTAAAAAATAAGCTTAGGCAAACTAGTCCAATATTTATATGTAGTAAGTCTTACAATAATAAAATATTTATATATTTTTCTAGTATAATTTAATATACTTGTATATTAACAAGAAAAAAAAGGTTCTATTCCTAAAAAGATAATGGTTATTGTTTCATATATCTCTATAATATTAGCAGTTATGCATCCACATAAAGCTATGATAGATCACTTACTCAATTGCTGCTTTGGTGGAGTTTAAATGTGTGGCCAAATATTTGATTCGGTGTGTGTCTTTCAATGGATTCGTGATGTTGAATGAAGCAATACCTATAAGAAGGAAGGTTCCAACAAAGGTAGAATAATCTTTTTTTAGTAGAAATTAAAGATATAACTATATTAGTTATAAATGTGAAAACTAGTGAAGGATCGTTTTGCGAACCATTCTCAGTGATGTAGATGTTGGGATTTTGGTACTTTTTCTTAATGTGTTGTAAGACATCATATAATCCTTTAGGATAGACAAAATTGCCTCCATATTTATCCTACAAAATATGAACATTGAAAAAAATGTAAAAAATTAATAGTTATACAAATAACTTACAACATTCTTTTAATGATTGTCTCACCAAGTAACCAAGGGTTTTTCCTTCTGCATTAAAATCTATAATAATGAAGAAAAAAAGGAGCAAAAGTTAGTGATATGATAGATCATTATGTCTTCTTATCCAATTAGTAAAATGTAGTTTGAAGAAAAACTTACCTACTGATATTCCTAAGGCATCATAATTGTCTGATAAAATCATATTTGTTTTGTTTGTTTCATGTTTAGCAAAATGAGAAGTATAATAATTGATCCCAATGAAGTCTGTGCTTCCTGCAACAAAATTTTTCTCCTCTTCTGTGAAATTGGGTAGCCTATTCCCTACTAAGTCTCTCATGATTTTTGGATAATCGCCATAGACCACTGGATCTAAAATCCTATTTGTTGAAACGTACCAATAGGTCCAAACAAATTTAGTTTTATACATTATCAGTTAAAACAAATAGAACTAAGACACTAAACAAGGAAAACACAAAAGGGAGTATGATATGAAGGCTGAAGGCTTAATTAATTGAACTAACCATCCCATAAAGAAATCCATAAGTCTTTTAGCAGCAGCCACATCTTCTGATTTTGAACTGTAAGGTTCAAAACTTTGAGATCCAAGAACAAGTCCAATTTCTCCTCCTTGGGTTTCCTTCATCAGAGTAGCAAATTCTTAATTTAAAAAAATAACATTGTGCTTCAAACTTTATGCATAAAACTTAATCTAGTTTTTATAGTTGTCAATGCCATTTTTTATGACCTTTACATGTATGACGATTAATTTTTATGACTTTAATATGTTTTTACTTCTTATAATATACTATTTTTTTGTTCTAAAAAATATGTTTTTTTGAAATAGTGCTGGTAAATTCTTCTTTTTGTTTTGGTCATTATTATTTTATTTTAATTCTTATAATTAATATGTTTTTTTATATTTTAGTTCATATAATATTTTATTCATTTTGAATAATTAATTACTTTGAGAAATATTTGACATAGACTAAAAGCTAAAAGCAAATGATCTACATATTAGAGGGACAAAAAAAAAAAAAAAGATATATGACAAATATTAAAATAAAATAACAAGCACAAAAAGGAATTTAACAACAATCATTTAAAAAGTATATATAAGGACCAAAATCCAAAAATAAATACCACATGAATCAAAAATATATTTAACACTTTTATTATTGTCAGAAGATATTGATTTGATATTACCTATGAAATTGGTTAAAGTATTTATAATGCATCGACATAATATTGAATGTTGCCATAAAAAAAGACTTTTAAAATTAAACTACACACATATTTGGAACCAATATAACACACAAAACTAATTAAAAAAGATACCATACATAGAATTTTTCTCTGTATAGTTTCACTGCTGCAGCATGGCAAAGGATGTAATTATGAACTACAATATATGCTTGTTTGCATAGCTTGGTAGTTTGGCATGGTTCAGGATCATCATTATCATAGGCGTGCATGTAAGTAAATAAACCTACAACTTGAGGCTCATTAACTGTAGTCCAATGCTTGACTCGATCTCCATATGTTTTAAAAAGGAGTTCGCAATAATCCTTGTAATAATTGCTGGAAAAATCATTTTTTTAATAATCATAATTAGCATGATACGAAATTCTATATCATTTGGTGTGGACTAATTCCATGAAAACAAATTGTCTACAAGAGATTGTGTAGAAAGTTATTTACACAATGGAGCTATTCAAGAAGCCGCCAGTGTTTTTGTGAATAGCAAGAGGATAGTCAAAGTGCAAGATCGTCACGAAGGGTGTAATGCCTACATGTAAATATATAATGCTAAGCAAATTAAAAACAAAAAAATCTATGTAATTTTAACAAAGCTTTTTCTATGTCTAATCATTTAAAAAAAAAACATTCATTATATCGTACCATTTGCAAGTAATTCATCGATCAAAAGGTTGTAAAAGTCAACACCCTCTTGATTTATACCTCCTTTTATGGTTCCATCTATATTTTGTAGTTTGAAAAAGAAGAGAATGATAAGTAAGTATTATTGCCATCATCACTATCTCTTTATGTACTTTTCATATATATAAATCAAATATATATATATATATATATATATGTATATGATTTGCTAACCTAATTTCAGTTTTTTTTTTCAGTTGGAGTAAATTAGCAGCCTATACCAAATATTTTGAACCGAAAAACCAATCCATTTGTGTTTGTTAGTTGCTTTATTTCAAGGACATAATAGTAACCTAATCATTAATTAAATGAAAATATATATACTTCTTTCTCTTCTATATTAATTTTTCCAAGTTCTCCTTCAACTAGTCCAACTTGGACTCCATGGTTGATCAGATTGAACATTGACCAAGATCCCTTCCAACCATTTTGATTCTTCGCCTCTGGTACCACAATGATCCGTCCAAACCTGAGTTGTTTTATACGTTTTTCTTCTTCGACCTAAACCCAAACATCGCTTAGACCCGATCCAACTGGAATGTGTTCCACCGTAGGTGGGTTTTGATGAAAGAAGAAATATATTGTAATGACTTTCGATCGGGATTAATCATATGCTCATGAAATTAATGGTGGTGACACGAGAGAGGAGAGATAAATGAATTTTATGTTTCCTTAATTAAAGATTAAATTACAATATGTCCTTGAAATAAAGGACTAACAAACAAAAAATGATTGAGTTTTTGGTTCAAAAAATTTGGTATAAGCTGCTAACTTACTCCAACGGAAAAAAAAATGAGAATATATTAGCAAAACCCGGGTATATATATATATATATATATATATATATATATATATATATATATATATATATATATATATATATATATATATATATATTAAATTACTTGATTTTGAAAATTTTACCAGGTAAAAGTCTACTCCATGAAATGGACATTCTGTAAGAATTTATTCCAAGATTCTTCAAATGTTGAACGTCTTCCTACAAAATCATTAAAAATAAATTAAGTAGAATATAAAAATAAAACACAATATCAAACACGTGTTTGTACACAATCTTATATCTTATATTTGTGTAACTCATTCCCACTCACCTTGTATCGCCTATAATGCTGAATCATTGTAGGAAACTTATCACCGTCTATAAACGCTCCTGGTTATTAAAGAAGAAAGAAAAGTAACTAAAGATTGTTAGAAAAAAATGATGATAAAATAAAATAACATATATTGAGAGTTTAATATATTTCCATTAATTATATCTTAAAAAGCATTTATATGTTATAGTGAACCTTTATTACGGTTAACTCTATCATCCCAGACACTTGGTCCTCTTCCTCCTTCACTAGCTGCTCCTTCAACCTATATTAAGATATTACGTAATAACTTGTTAATAATAAACTACCTTAATACTAAGATATTATGTTAGCCTAAAATTTTTTAGTACCTGTAAAGCAGATGTTCCTGCTCCAAACAAGAAGTCAGATGGAAATGATGATCCTGGTTTTGGAAAGTGAGAACGGCTTTGTAAATCTACCAAAGAAGAATAAACAGTTTTGAAATAAAAACAAAAGTGAATAGTTTTAAAATCGATATACTAATACAAATATGGTTAAATAAAAACAAGTAATACAAATTGAATTTCAACAATTCATGAATGCATAAAATAAATAGATTTATGGAAAAATAGTGTTTATGCATCTATAGTACAATTCGTAAATTTTTCATGATACAAATTAGCACTGAAAAATGGTGCAATGTTCAAACCTTGAGCTTTAGTTGATACGTTGTAAAGCAAAACAACAGACAAGATTGTCAGAATAATTTTACAAATTCTAGAAGATGACAAAATCTCCATTTTTAATGTCCGAAAATAACTCTTGAATTCCAAAGGGAAGCCAAAATTATATGGGTAATAAGAAAAGACGCATTTCCTATAGTATATATAGGGGAGATGAAATCACCCTTTTATGCTAATGACAACCTATAATGCGATATTTTTTCTACTTTCTAATGGGATTTAATGTTCCAACAAAAAATCTACAAATTTATTGTTTAAGATTTGTACTTAGATAGATACAATTATGAGATATTATATTATATATATAATATAAGATCATATTAGAATTTTAATTTTCTATAGTTTTATTTGTATGTTAAGTCTTCATCGGTTACATGGAGACCATTTATCATGTGAGAGAGGTTAGTAATATGGAATCTTTTAATGTCGTTTTTTAGTCACTTTAATTATTGCTCAATGAAGTTTATTTTTTGAAGGACCCAATGGAGTTATTTTAAACAACGAGTTAATTAATTTTATAAAGTTGTTGGATTTAATAACAATTAAATTGTGGTCTTGGTTTTTTAAAATACCTTAATGGAACCATTTATTAAGTGTGCTAGGTATACATCAGTTACAAGGAAGCCTTAGTTATAGGTATAAAAATAAGGCTAGGTAGAGGTATATCTAACTCACATCACCATTTCTACATAATACGATGTTGGTTTGAGGTCAAGTTTCGTAAAGGGGAGAATGAAACAATTTAAATTCAACTTATTTCGTTGGAATTAAGGAAACTTTTGAAGAACTCGCCTCATCTTCTTTCTTTTAAAAAAATTATTACTTACATATTTTTAAATAAATCATATATTAAATTATTAATTTCATTTTAATTCAAATGATATATATATATATATATAATAATAATAAACAAGAACCTTAAAATAAAATTATTAGTAACTAAGTTATAACTTTAGTAAAATCTATAATTTTAACTATTATTTAATTTTTGTTATAATTTAAACTATTTTACAATTATAAAAAATAATATATATTTTCAATAATTATAAAAATGAGAGTATCAAAATAAAATATTCTTGCTCTCTCTCTCTCTCACACACGATCAATAATAGTAAGTGTTAAAATTTTATACTTACATTACTTAATAACTTTTTTGTAGAATATCTCTTAAAAAACTATTTGTAGAATATGAATTTAACTAATCAAATTATTAAATAATTTATTGTTATGGTTTTGATTATCATGTAGATAATTTTTTGGCTTTTTGATCAAATGGAAGTTATTTTAAAAAATAATTATCAAATAGGAGCAAATTTTAAAAAATGAGGTATGTCATAAAAGTGAGATACAATTTTAAGGGGATATTTGTTTTATGAAATCATCTTGCGCTCTCGGGATCACATCCCCATGAATATTGTAGCTATAAACGTTATTCGTTGGCTATATATAAAAAATTGTGTTTGGTTAATTTTAACATTCATTGGAATATTTTTTTAGTTTTAAAATAATAAATAAAAGTAAAAATGGGAGTTACAGTGTAGTTAGAAAATAATTCATCACATTCCCAGTTAATGTAACTTTCTCACTCCATATTAGCATGCGAATAAAAATTGCGTAGACATAAAAAATGCAACATTCCTGGGAATATAGGATACTCGAGAATATTTTATGATAATCTCCTAACAAATATGAGAGCAAACATTCTCACATTCATATTCCTAAGAAATGCAAGATAATTATGTAAAAACAGATGTCTCCTAAAGTTAAAAGTTGTATGTATTCTCATGATTTTCTGAATTCTTCTGTTTTTCCCATTGTCCAAAGTACATGTTTTAAGTTTTTTTAAAGTTATTTCATAGTTTATTACACACTATTCTAAGTCTGTCTACATCACACATTTATCATTGTTGCAACTAAAAAATTAAATATTAAAAAAATTAAAATTGATCTTGAAAGGTGTTGAAATATATTCCATGCATTCTTTAGTATGTAAAGAGATCACAATGTGTAAAGACAAATTATAAAATTTAATATTTTTTTAATAAAGACTAAATTATGTTAGTCAATTATCGACTCATTTATTCAATTAATGATTCGTACCTTGATCAAGTTAATCACGGATTGGGTTTTTAAAACTATGATTGGGAGGTAAACAACTAAATGAGGAGTTATCTAAGCATTGCATCAACACGCTACCATAATGAAAAAAAAAGATCTTTAGTGAATTCCTATGACTTTAGTGCTCCATTTGTTTTGACTTTCAATAAAGGAAGTCACATTGAAATGATATATGGAAATGTTAGTTTACAAACTTTAGTCTTCAATGTTATTTTTTCAACCACATCAAGTCCTAAAAATTGCTTTAACAATGCATATTCAACCTCATGTTGAAGCAATAGCTCTCCTGATGAACGATCCATTTCATATACAACAAATGATAATCTCTTCCAATGCACATGAATAAATCACAATAGGAATATATCCATACATGTTGAACCTCACAAGTTTGCATGCACTGGGTAGTCTATGATTAGATCCATTTCATATACAACAGATGATAATCTCTTCCAATGCACATGAATAAACCACAATAGGAATATATCCATACATGTTGAACCTCACAAGTTTGCATGCACTAGGTAGTCTATGATTAGTTCATAAAAGCAAAATCTTTGTTAGATAAAATGACTTGAGGCAAGACATCATCTTTTACAGGTGATCTAGTTAACTTTTCCAATGCTCATGTAAAGTTATCAATTCAATTAGATTCCAAATAAGCAGACACTATAAGCAAATGAATGCCCATAACCACTAACCAAAAGGTAGATGACCCATTTATTTTTTAGTTGTCTCCTCATCACGCAATTTACACGTTTTCAATTGATGATCAAGAGCCTCACAACCATATCAGAACTTGCATAGTCCAACATCACTCTCACACATTGATTTCCTAATCCTGTTTTCATCTAATGAGTCCTAATCAATAAATCCCCCAATGCTCCAACAATACACGTCGTCACTTCTTTTGTACGAAGCCCTAACAACAGATCATAAAACTATAAAAATATTACTTTGTGTAGATTAATTGGAGTAATTTTATTTTATTTTAACCAATGATCTTCAGCATTGTTCAAAGACTTTTTTTTTTTATTAAACTAGATAGTTTTGTAAAATCATATACCAGACTAGACTAGGTGATTTTGGAAACTATTTGTTAAAGATGAGTGACTTTGATTTTGTACATAAGTTATAATTACAACTCATATCAAAAGTAAAAATCATCCATCTTTAGTAAATAATTTCCAAAATTACCTAGTTTGGTATATAATTTTGCGAAATCAACTAATTTGATAAAAAAAAAATAATTGTTCAAATTGTACTGCTTTGTGAAAAAGAAAAAGTTGATAGTGTAAAATTATCAATTTTTTTTTTACAGATATTGAATTGTCAGACTTCTTTTAGAGTGTGTTTGGATGAGGGAATTTAAAATTCTGAAAAATTTTAAATTCTAAGAATTTCAAATACTTCAATTGAAATTCTTTTATTTTCAAAATTTTGTGTTTGGACAAAAAAAAATTAAAATTGTGAGAGTGAAAGAAAATGAATGCAAAGAGAAAAGAAGATATGGTTGGTGTGCTTCCTAAGAGAAGAATATTGATGCAGCATGGGAAGTTGCAGGAGAATCAAGAACATGAAGACGTACACCATTACACCTGACCACAACATTTAGTCAACGACTCAAGGCATGATCTAGACCCTCCGCACGGACAAACACCTCCACCGCGTGATGGATAACGACGACTGCTCCCTTAATTGGTGGGTGCAGTTCTACGTGTCCCCCTACGCCCACACCCGATCGATGCTCCACGAGTTCATACAATGTTTTTTGAAGAAGAGAATCATCGACGTGAGGGAAGAGTCATGAGTTCGAGAACGAAATTTCGAGAACTTTCAGGTGAGAAAGATGACGAAAGTTTGAAAGATATGAAGATAATTTTAAAAAAACATCTAAACAATGAATTTTAAATTACCAAAATTTAAATTCTCTAATAAATTACTTTCTTCGGTTAAAATTCTTTATCCAAACGCTTTATTACGATTTTTTTTTTTACGGTTTTTTTTTTTCCTAGCATTTTAAGAACTAGTGCCGGTTAAAATAAAACGATTCTGTATCAGGTCATCTACGTTCAATAGTTTTTTTTTTTTTTTATGCTAGTCCGTAATTTTTTCAGTATACTCCTGATTGTATTCATGGTTTTATTTTGAATGAAATGAGATAAACATCTTCCATTAAAAAAATATAATAATTAATATAAAATTTTAAAAAATTAAATTAAAAATAATTTTAAAGCAAGTGGAAAAATCGGGACCATTAGATTAATCTAATGGTCCAAAATTAGGGAAAGTCACTGAATCCGTTACCGTGAATGTCCTGCTCCTTCCCCTTTGTGCGCACACTTCAAATTCACCGCCACTTCTGCCGCCCTCCATAAGCTCCATCGCGCCTCTTTTCCTCTCCGTCTCCGACCTCCGATCCTCCCTCGCCGAGACATCCTCCGACGGTGGCAGAATCGTAATTTTCCGCGGCACCGTCGACACACCTCGAAAACCTTGAGACCCGGTGTCTTGGTTTCTCGCAAGTCCAGCGATAACAGCGTCGTTCTTCAAAGAACTCAAACGGTAACCTTTCTTTCTTTCTTTTGCTTGAATTATTGAATTTATTGAGATTAGTGTGCGATTGAACAGAGGGATTATGCTTGTTTGTTCAAAATTCACCATTGTTAGGGTTTGATTCGAAATTTTGGGACGTCTGTTAATGCGTAATTTGAATTTAGGTTTTTATGGTTTAATGTGAGTAGTGGGAAGTTAAAAAGTGGAAATTCTGAAATGAAAATCACTTCACACTTGATTCAGAACAAAAATACGTTAATGTGGAAAGTGAATAAGGGAGGTTTATTTAACAGTTGCCAAACGAGAAATGTAACGCGCGAAATCAACTAGGATCACAGACTGGTGGTTTCTTCACTAACTCTGTTCTTATGTTTTGTTCTTAATGTACGTGTTACTCTCTCTCTCCACAACCAACACCAAAGTGAAATTCCACCTTGTCTTTTTTTTATAAGTCCAATGTTTTCTTTTTATGTTTATTTATTCATTTAATAATTTTTTTTATAGTCTTTTGTAGTTTAATAAAGATTTTAAGTTATGATTTGCTGTACCCACTTTCTTTTTTTTTTAGGAGAGCTGTACCCACTTTCTTGTATTGTCAAATTTAGTACTACTTAATTATGCCCTTCATTATGAATTTTCATATATAAGATTTTGAAATTTGATACTTAATCCTTCGATCTATGGTTGCACGGTTGAGTATTTTAGCTCTCACCCTTTATGTTTTGTGCAATTCTCATTCATTTCCCATCATTAATAAAAAGGTAGAACATCTAATTTTGGATCAATATTTAATGGGGTCCATTTTTTTTTTTTAAAAAAAATGGGTTTGCTTCACTTTGCATCTGCAGTGTTTGTCCACTGTTTTCTGCTTCCTATTTGGCAGAGTTTTTATCTGATCTCTGGAGAAATATGGCTGCCAATTTCTGGACATCATCTCATTAGTATGTTTAATCTTTCTTTTCCCATTCATGATTCCTTCTTTCTGTCTTTGCGTGCATTTGTGTTCTGATTTGGGTTTCATGGGGTTATGCATCTTGCAGCAAGCATCTTCTGGATCAGGAAGATGTGGATGTGGTGAATACACTCGACAAGGAAAAGGGTATTACACTGGAGGATTTTAAGCTTATTAAGATGCACATGGCTAATTGTAATATCTCTTTTTATATCTTTTTTCAATCTCTACCATACACTTATTTATGCACCTTATGCCACTGCTTTGTTCTCTAACCTTTACTTTTTTGGTTGTTGCTTGTAACTATCATTCATATGCTTCTTGATGTCGTGTCTGGTTCTGAATTTGTAGTTGCTACTGACATCCTTAGGCTTGTGTGCCAGGGATTGGTTTCAAAGGGAAATTCTTATACTGATCATTCATTGCTCTCTTAGTTAGCTCTTATTATGCTTTTATGGAATTTTTTTGCTTGCTCTTTGTATTTAAGAAATTGCAAACGATGTTTATAAAAGTAAATCATAAGGGCTATCACTTTTGATGTCTTTTGTTTGCTATAGAAGTGTTTGATTCTTATTATTTATCTTTACTGAATTTCTGCATTTTCCTTTCTTGCTTGTGCAGATATTTTGAAATTGGCTCAACAAGTAAAAGTGAGGCAGAGGTGTGAACTGAACTTATTGAGTATTTCTTGAATATGCACAATTCATCTCTTTTGTGTTTATAATATGTTACATCTTAATGTTGGAAGGGTGGGAGGAGGGGTATACAATGAAAAATAAATTGAATTACTAGAGAAAGATTTGTATATTAGATTGATATTGCTGGCTTAAACTGAGTAGTCTGCATGGAAATTTATCCAATTAACATACTTCATAAATTCCAGTATATGAAAATTTTACTTCTTTGTAAAACGTAAATACCTGTCTGACATGTTTAATGTATGGCTGCATTTTGATTCCCCAATAAACAAGTCTTGACCTTCAAGCTTGTATGACATGGGATGTACTATTATTTTGTACACAGTTTTCAACATTAGGAAGTTTTGAAAATAAGCTGAATAATTAGGATAAGTAGGCCAGTATGTCAATCTCTCTTTCTGAACAAGGTGCTATTTCTTTAAATCTTGTCTGCCATTTAGGTTTATGCATGTACTTATACACCCAATTTCTAGAGATTCTGCACTACCATGACTAAGAAAACATAAACCAATAACCCCTCCCAAATGCTATGACTGCATAGCTATGCCATGTAAATTTACAATGTAATTGTTGGATTTCCTTTTTAAAGTTATTAGTTTAATTTATGCATTTATTTTTGTTTATAGGAAGTTGTGTATTTATGTAAAATTGGGATATTATATGATATTGATGCGTGGAATACATTTGTAATTTCATAAATCTCTGTTGATTTCATTTGATCTATTTTGGATGGATCAAACTAGACTTTTAGTGATAATCATTTACATTTGAAAAGGAACTGTAAAATGAGAGAAAATATAGAGGGATAATAGCTAAAACCGTGTGTCAGAGTACACAGCGGATGAGTGTTTATATAGCATAATTACATTAATTATACTTAAATAGAGGATATTCTGTTTCCTCTCAATCAAAGATAATATCCCTATAAACTGTAATTAATACTAGAATCAGAATATTAATTCTGATTTCCAACAGGAACTATACCTGTATTGCCACAAGTAATAAGGCTTCCTTACCTTTCCCCAGTAATAAGTGTAGATGAACATGTAAAAGAGTTAAATTAGGAGTCAACTCAACCATTAGTGACACCAGTTATGTATCTCAATGGATTTGTAAAGTATCAAGTCTTTGTCCTAAATTTTTGTGGTCAAAGAATGATAAGAAAATTTTCATCATTTTTATCAAAACTTTTAACGTCTTTTGCCATTTATTTTGTGTTAAATGCCATGACGATTTCTAATATGTTTGTCAATCTTTCAGGGTTGTGGCCACAGCAGTTACATACATGAGGCGTGTTTACACCAGGTATGTGTCGTGAACTTGTAAACCTCTAGTGCAGGGAAGAAGTTGATCCGGAAATGGTTGGAACTTCCTGTCTTGGTTTTAAATTGGGGACAGCTTCTACATTATGCAGTATTTATGAAGTTTGGAGTCAGTAATGCAAGTTTACAGTAGTATAACTATATATCATAATTTTGTTTTTCCTTTTGATGTCCTGATTTATTGTAGACACAGACTCTTTTTTTTTTGTTTGATTAAATTCAATGTCCATATTAGTACTACCATCTACTATCTAGGTTAATGTTCTCCAATTAATAACCAAAAACTCTCTCATTATGGGACTGGAACTTCCTCATTAATTGTGGTAAAATATATGTTGAGTTTATACTAATAAGGGCCACTAACTTTCGTTTTTCTATAGAACCCACATCATGCACAATCTTTTCCCCCCTCAAAATGTCACTATAAGAAGACAACTGCTGCTGATAGTATATTTGAAAAAGTAACATGTTGATCTTTATCATAGAAATTGAAAATTCATCTCCAATATCCAATTCTTTTTTTTATCAAACAAGGGGAATAAACAAAAGTGTAAAACAAAAGAGTAGTTGATCCTATCTCCTGCATCTTTTTTTTGTTGAATTTGATCAAATTTGTTTGATTTCTTGGTTGCTGCTAAATTGAATACCACTCCTTTCCTGAACAACTTATGTTTTTAGCAGTTGTTATCATTGTTGATTCTATTTTTTTTTAAAAATAAAAGTTGAATTTATGTGCTTGTCTTAACTGAATGTCCAGGCTGTTGTCTGGTTCATTATACTATCTTCGTCTGACCCTGAACGTAGTAGTATATGCCTAATAAACTTCCCTTAACAAGTGTCAACTGATGACTATCTTCATTTTTTCATTTGAAGGAAGAGTATGGCTGAATATGATCCACGCTTGGTAGCTCCAACATGCTTGTACCTGGCATCAAAAGCAGAAGAAAGCACAGTGCAGGCTCGGCTTCTTGTATTTTACATTAAAAAATTATGTAAGCTGTTAGCTTATAATTTTTTCTTAATTTGCTTCGTGTTGACTTTTGATCTTAAAAGTGAATAATTTGTTTCCAAATTTGTCTCATGCTATTATATTTCATTATTTCCTTTCT
Organism: Glycine soja; assembly: GCF_004193775.1. NCBI lineage: Eukaryota > Viridiplantae > Streptophyta > Magnoliopsida > Fabales > Fabaceae > Glycine > Glycine soja. The sequence continues at coordinate 46,466,495 of NC_041009.1, read as the reverse complement.
ATGCTGAAAGCACAGTGATTTTGAATGCAGACAGTGATGACAAGTATAGATATGAAATCAAGGACATACTTGAAATGGAAATGAAGATTTTAGAAGCTCTTAATTATTACCTGGTTGTATACCATCCATACCGTTCACTATCTCCGTAAGTGTTTAATAAAGATTGTTTTCTCACTGTTCAGTTTTTGCACACAAGAGTGTTCAAATTATGAAAAAACAATTTTATTTGTTCATACTTTTCTGAGGGCAGAAAGTTTGCAACTTTAAGGGTATTGTCCACACAGCTTTGACCAATCTAATCACGTAAAAGAGGAATTAAAGACAGAATAAAAACTGAATCACCTAGTTTAGGAATCCGATTTGCTTTTTTTTTTCTTTCTAAATGACAGATTGAACTAATTAAAAGGTAATAAGATATACAAAAAAAAAACACTTAAACATGTGACTAACAACAAAAATGCACAAGTATTCATTGTTCCTTTATTTCTCATTCTCCACATTTCCCAACTGTCAGCAATTCAAACAAATACCAATGATGAACATTTTAGCTAATTGAATCCTGTCTAAGTTAAATGTTGGTGATGGAAGAACTGGTCAAGATTCTTGCAATTTAGATTATATTCATTTATGATTTCTGTCATTATAATGATAATTCTCCAGGTTGCTTCAGGATGCAGGTCTGAATGATCTAAACATGACTCAACTAACTTGGTAAGAGTTCTTCTTGTTGAATAGATGAAACAAGTTTCTAAAGAGGTTTTCCTTTCTTTTGTTCTTGTTTTGTAATTTTATAATTCCCACTTTATCTCTTTGTCCCCCTTTATTATACGCTTAAGTTTTTGCTCTGTGTTTAGTGTTTACTATCTAACCTTACATAATTTTGAATAAAGAAAATGCCTTGGACCCTTGCATTAGAATTTCTCTTATTGGAAGGAAATAAAGATCAAATTAGCTTAGTGGAGGACCAGGAACCAACCCCAGCAACTTTGCACTTCCTTTATCTCTTGAGGAATTATTTTCTTTAAGGAAAAGAGGAAAAATATACAGTATAGCTTATTGTGTTTGTCTGGTTTTGTAAGCTTTTAAGCAGGGAGGTGACACTTGTACTTGTCCCCGTTTAAGTTATTATAGAGTGTCTTTGGTTATCCTAAATGGTTAGCACATATCCTTTATCATACTCAAGTGCTACCCCTTCTACTGGCATCAACTAAGTGCTTCATGTTGATTCTTGACATTTTTTTTTGTTTTTGACAATGATTCTTGACATGTTACATAACTGTCATATTAATTGTCATTTGTTTGCATATAAATCATGGCATTTTCTTAAAAAAGGCTGAAAACTTCTGGCCAGTATCATCCCTTTTTGACAAAATTTTATTAACTTGTGTATATTTTTATGAAATTTAACTAGAGTGACTCTGATAAATATATTTTTTATATATCTGTTTAGATATTAAATGCAGACAACAGAAGCCACTCCAAAATATGTTGCTTAAAACAACCTTTTTATTGTACCTGAAATTGAAGAAGTCTCAGTATTCCTTGACTATGGGCACTACATTTATCCTTTTTTGGTCATGAGCTTCAAAGTTTAGATTAGTTACTTGTTTATCATTTAATGCATATGGTCACTATAACACTGATAATAGATGATGATTCATTGTTTTTGACATGTCTAATTATGGAAGAAATAACTGTTTCATTCTAAGGAGCTTAAATATCATTGTCATAAAAAGTTGTGGGAACTGTTCCAACTTTACTGTTGCTATGTTAGAGTCTTCTCTCATTTGCTTTTGAATGTGAAGTATCCTCCAAGAAAGTTGCATCAGTGATGCAGGTAGCTGAATCTATTTATTTAGAAAGATCATATTTTTTCGCATCACTATTTACTATGGTTTTCTGTTGAGCTAACAGCTATCTTGCTAATATTGTTGGAATTGCAATTTCTATTTATTAGTAGTTTTGTTGGATTAAATTTACGAGAAAGAACATGAATCATGCTGGCAGGGGGCTTGTAAATGACACATACAAGATGGACCTAATTCTTGTACATCCTCCGCATTTGATTGCTTTAGCTTGCATATACATTGCTAGTGTGCTCAGGGAGAAAGACACCACTGCTTGGTTTGAAGAACTTCGTGTTGATATGAATGTGGTGAGTATTCCACTGTATTTCTAAGCACTTGTTTGTTGCATCTTAAATTAAGTTTCTTACACTGTCACTTTCTCCTCTCTCTCTCTCTTTTTTTTTTTCTGTTTACTTCTTTCAGAATTTCTTGTTAAATTTGACAACAATCATAAATTGCTACCTAAAACCTGAATGGTGATAGCCTGCTATGAATGCTGCGGAAGGTGGGCGCCCTCTATAATCTATAGGATTAATTGGACAATCTTAAAATGAGAAAAATTGTTAGGAACCAAGAGGTTTCAATATTAAAGGTCTATTCTAGGAGGCAAAGGAACTGATGAGATGTAATGGGTGACTTATTACTGGGAAGCCCAGTTAGTAAAATAGGTGGTTAGAGTAGTTAGAGAGGTCTGTTTGACAGTTAGGGAGTTAAGAGGAGAGGGGCTTATATATATCACTATTAATTGAATAAAGGGGTCATTCTTGGGAATTGTAATAAACTGTTTTCACAGTTGGAGAAGGGGTTTTCCCTTGGCAGAACAGAATAATAGAATTTTCTCTGATTCACTTCTCCCTCATTTCTCTTTCTTTCTCTCAATTCTGTCTTGATCTTTAAGGATGTATCACAAATTTACACGGTTTGGCTTTAGGTGAAGATGGTAAATAAGTTTGCTAAATGAACAAACAAAGAATACAAATGTGGTTTAGTTCCATTTTATATCCAAAAAAGGGAAAAGGAAAAGAGTTGCTTAATTCCACATTCTGAAATACACCGAAAATACCTCCCATCATTATATCCCATGATTGTGGGATCTCACAATAATATCTGAAATATCTTACTTAAAGGCACACACCTCACTGCCCAAATCTCTATTGTGATACATCTCTCATTCTCGAAAGACCAACACTAAATGAGATCTGAGGATGTCTTGTAAAGTTACATGAACAGCCTTTATGCTTACTGCCCCTTAGCGAAACCACTGGCTTGTCTTAAAGCCAAATAATCCTATATTATTTGTCCAATTCCTATACAATTGTGAAGAGATAAACTAAAAAAACGTGGCCTTCCAATCTTCTGCAGCCAATAAATTAGCTAATTACCTTCACCTGAGGACTGCTAGTCCCTTCAAGTGTTTAACCATTAAGAGGCAGTCAAAACAGGGTCTGCATATTCAACAATGCAATACACATTGTAACTCTGGCATTTCTGCTTGAAATCTCATCTCCATAAAAGAGCGAGCTAATCATTGTATTGTACAGTATTCGGACCGTAACACAGTTCCAGTGTCATGTTACATGAACTTCATGTTACAGAGATCAACTATTAATCAAGTATGAGCTGAAAAACATTTTGATGTTTGTGAACTACACAAAACAGGGTGTGATTTGTTATGTTTCAGTTTCATCTATGTTCTGGCATGAAATGATTAGATGTATATTGTATAGTATTAGTAGTAGTAGTAGTACTGCTGGAAAACAGCAGGAATGCAGTATGTTGGGACAGTTGAGATAAATAAATTTTGGCATGCCAGTCTTTTTTTTTTTCTTCCATCTTTTAGGATTTGGGGAGAGATGTGCATATTTAGGGTCTAACAGTATCTTGAATAGGATTGCCTCCAAAGGAGGATACCTATGGAGAACAAAAAATAAGGGGAATTGGGGCTTGTTGAGGGTAGGTTGGACAGAAAGGTGCATAGCTTTTTCTGTTGCCCAGGATTGTTTAATAGGGGATTGCATTATGGGCTGGCTGTTAGTTGATTATTCATAATTAAATGGCTGTATTTATTGGATTGAGTGGCATCTTTCTCTTATGAACTCTACTGCTCCACTTGAATATGGAATTGATATTAGAATTTACTACGGGGTAATCTTGAAACTGAGTTTCCTGCATTATGCCTTTATGACTAAGCACTGATTATAGTAACTTGTGCTACTTTGCATGCTATACACAATACTTAGTCAATATAACTCTTTAAGATGAAGTATGTTTTGATAGAGGTCCAAAATGCATTAGTTATGTTGCTGCCTCACCAGTTTAAAATCCCTTTGTTGCAAAAGTCCTGAACATGCACTAGACTTGAGTTCTACTCATGTGAGTGGTAAAGAAAAAAATCTCTTCGATAATTGTTTGTTATTTTGACAGGTTAAAAACATATCAATGGAGATACTTGATTTTTATGAAAGCAATAGAATGTTCACTGATGAGAGAATCAATGCTGCTCTTCAGAAGCTGAGCCTGAGACCCTAGAACTTACTGTAGATGACTCAACGCTGAATATGTGGAATGAAGTTAATGCTATGGTGATTTGTCTGAATGATTTTTCTGGGTCAATGACATGTTTTACGGTAGAACACTATCTAAATGTATCCAAAAGTAAGGGCACGTAATATTGGGGGTCAATTCAAAGTGTCCTATTAAAGAGCAAAAGGAGGATGAAAAAAGGTGATTCTCGGTGAGGACCAGATAGACTCCCACCTGATTCATAGAATCTTTTGTTTTTATCTATTTATTGTCATAAATCAAAGTGTCTACAATTTTTTTAAAACTTTTTACCGTTATTTAGTGTGATGAACAATTTATAATTGTTTTATCGGTCTTAATTCCTCTGTAAGGGATCGATTTACGCTACTTAACGTGGCGTTATTAGATATTTTCACATTTTGTTTATCTTGCAAGCATATACTATTCTTTTACTCCTATATGATAGTTTATGGTGTGGTGAATAATACTTTTACTATCTAAGCATACTTTCTTATACATTACTTTGCATTTGCATAGTTTTAACCCGATGACAAAAGAAAGTAAGGATGAAAAATCAAGCAGACTAATTGGATTATCCAAAAAAGTTAATAAACTAGTCACGTGTTTGATCAATTCATTCCACAAAAAACCAACTGAGCAAAAAAAAAAAAAATATGGATAAAAAAGATCGAAAAATTCAAAATCAAGAATTTTTAACTCAAGCAAAAATATTTTTTAAGTCAAATAAAATCTTAATGCCAATTAACAAAGTCAGGCTTGCATCTCCCCTCTCAACTTTTATATATGATGTATGCTTTGATGGTTCAAATGTTATGTAATTTATATTGATGGAAGGATCATTTTAGTTATTTTTTAAAACATAAATAATTAAAATTAATTTTTTAAAAGATAAAGAATTAAATTGAATAAAAAAATAAGATGAAAGATCAAATAGGTTATTTTATCTCTATTTATTTTTTTTTCATTTTTTCTTCTAATTAATTCCCTGCTATTTTTTAGAGTTTTGTTTTCTCCGTTTTATTTATTTATTTATTTATTTTTTCGTATTAATTCCCTGCCATTTTTTCTCCGTTTTAATAGGTTGATTAGAATTTTTATTAATATACCCAATGTGATTAACAGGGACAGAGCCTGAGTAGATATATAGAGGGTAGTTATAAATTTTTTCATTCTTTTATTATTTAACCAGTAATCATAGTCATAAAAATATAATTTTTTTGTATTATTAAACAAATAGAAATCAACAATCACAACATTTTTTATTACAAAATGTTTTGAATAGTACCACCACAGTCCAAAATTCATTAAAGAATATTTTTTTTGAATACATGTTTTGTGAACTCACAGGTGTCTCTGTGCATAGACTTAAGATTCGAGTTCATAATTTTATATGTGGCCATGTGTTGTGGGGTATTTTTGTTGTCTTTCAACACTACAACCTACTTCATTGTTTATGACACATTGGATTCTTATTGGGGTATTTGTACACGTATATACTTTAGGTGCCTGGACAATACACTTGTACCCATTTTAGCACTTCTTGTGCGGTTAATGAAATTTCAATGCTTAAAAAATAAGTATTTTTTTTTTATTTCTGAACCTTACAAATAAGTATTTTTAGGATATTGATTAAGAAATTAAATATAAAAATATTTATTATAAAAATTATAAAAAAATATACAAAAACATATAAAAGCCTTTTTTCTTTTAAGTTCTTAAACCAATTTTGTAAAAGTATCTATTAACATTTATCTTTATTTATTATCATACTTTATGTGATGATTAATCTCCTTGGTCTCCATAGTAATACGTTTTATTTACTTTTCATTAGACAAAGAAAAGTGGCATCTTTCTGGATGCACCTAATGAAATAAAATTTGGAGAAATGTTAATAATATATTATTTAATATATTTTTTTGATATATATTTTTATAATTAATTAAAATTGATTTGAAACTATATTTTTTTAGGTCTCATTTTTTATTTAATATTTTTTTTATTTTATAGTTTTTAATAAATTTTAACCAAAGAAATGTGTTTTAAGAGGAGTGTGTTATTTGATATTTCTTTTGGTCTAATTATAAGCATTAATTTTTTTTATCTTTTTTAAATATGAATAAATTTCACTTACTTATGTCTTATTTAATAAAAAAAATTATAAAATACTCTTCATTTAATAAGATTAATAATTTTTTATGTTTAATCCCAAGTTTCAATAAAAAATAATTTAAGAAAATTATTTATTTTAAATTAAAAATAACATCATTTAATGAAATTAATTAATGTTCTACGAAATATGTTTTCGCATGTGTGTCCCCACCTAAGCACTTTTGATTTATTCTTAGCATTCACCAAACTAACCAACCCCTTCCATTTTTATTTATATACTTATTTTCTTCTTCTTCTAATTACTCACCCACTCCACTCGTATTATTTCTTGGTTGGTCATTATTATAATCCCCACTATGTATGCCATCTCCTGACACCGATCTCTGCCACCCTTTTGCATTTTCATGCCCTTCTTCCGATTTGTGATTATTTATAACAATTCAAGGAAACTGGGTTGTTTGAAGATTTGGATTTGTTGTTGAAAAGTTGAGCACTTTTTGTGTCACAAGTTTGGTTTTTTTTTTTTTTTTTTGGGGGGGGGGGGGGGGGGTATTGAGAAGGTTGTGTATTGTTTTTATAATTCTTCTTTTTTGTTGCGGTGTTTGAATGGGGTGTTTGGGTGATGGGCGTTTCGCTGTTGAGATTCGAAATGGAGTGAGCAATGGTTGTGGTGAAGTTGAGGATGCTGTGAAGGTTTTGTTGGAGGGTCTAGGGGAAGATGTGAACAGGGAAGGTCTTAGAAAGACACCACTTCGTGTTGCCAAGGCCCTTCGTGAAGGAACCAGAGGTGAGTGACTTGCTTTTCTTTGATTTAAAAATGTGTTTTTTTTTTCTTTTCTTCTCTTGCTTGATTTGCTAAAGAATACTTGAATTTTGAATGGTGAGGAGTGTTATAGTTTTTCACCTTTGCTGTGTTGTGTTGTGTGAGTAATGAATATATTTATTGAGTAGTGATTAAGGATTTAAGGTACACCCCATAAATTTTGGGGTGTACTAGATGGATAGAAGAGACAAATAAGAAGAAAAAAAAAGAAGGAAAAGAGAGAAAGTGCTGTAATAGGAAAGGAAGAAAATGAGATGGAAGAGAAAGTGAGTGTATGAGTATAACTATTGATATTTTTTTTTGCGGCATGATGTCACAATTTGGATGAATGGATCTAAGGCCATTCATGTTAGTTATGAAATATGGAGAATTTCTTTTATTCATCTGTCTTTTATTATTTGATGACTACTACATTTGGTGTATTCTATGAGAACCTTTTGGAAAGTTTGTCTTAGTTTGTATCAATTACTTTTTTTTTAACAAAAATATCCTTAAGTAGAGATGTATTATTTCATTCGTTGGGAAAAGATTAAGAGAATGATATTCCTATGGTTTAAGGGTAGTTCTGGACGAATAATACAAATTTCACTAACTAATTTAACTAAAATTCTTAATTCTTATGAAGTAATTAAAAGGGTTTTATATATAGGACAAGATGTAGTGTGATTGCTTTTGCATTTGAAACTCGCACATGCTATAATTTTTGCATCAAGTGAATAAAAAGACGCTGAAGCTACACTATGTAGCATCTGGCTGTTGAGAATCCATGCATTTCAAACACATGGCCAAACAAACGGGTAGTATTTGTTATTTTTCTAAAGGCTTTCTGCATTCTGAATTAATTTTTACAGTACACTGTTTTTCCTTGTGAGTAGGATTGCCCTGCTGATGAAAGGGATAGGCATAGTCACATAGGAACTGAGTAGTATTAAGTATTGATTCATCTTGTCAGCCTCCAGCTTAATATTTCCCTTTTGGAAATAGAATACCATAGTGAATTTATAATTTCTGTCTTCTGTTTTTTTTTACTGTCAATAAACTCTAGGAGCAACTGCATCACAAAGTTTCAGACAGTCAATGATTGATCTCCTGTGACCTTCACTCAGTTACATATTCTGGAGAAGATATTGGTTGATTTTGGTTATTTCTTTATCTTTATCGTCCTTAAACATTTCCAGCAAGACACATGGTTGGGCAATCCAACACAGCTTTTGGAGATGGACAACAATTAGTTTATTGAAAAATGTTGAGGTGTTGCTATTAAGCCAGTCTCTTCACTGCAACAAAGTATTTGACATACTTTTCTTAGTGAAGTTTTCGAATTACTTGAATTCATTTTTTCTTTCAGATACATTGCTTATCCTTTTTTTGTTTATGTGCTTCTGTGAATGTCATGGCCTTGGTTTGGTAACCATTGTTATGTAAATAATATCATTTTCAAACTTGAAAGTAGATTTGCTTTTGGTCATTCTTCTTTTTCTCAAGATAGAATTACCAAAGAGATAATTATTTATTTCATTCATGAATCATGACGATGTGCCAAGTACTGGTCTGAGCATGCTTTTCATGGAAACTATTCATATGTCCATCTATTTTGAAGGACTAATATTTGGTCAAAAAGGTATCTTGAATACCATGGATGCAGTTGCTAGATGCATTTTCTGTGTCTCTCTTGTGCTCACCTTTTGCACGTCTTCTTCCTCCCTGCTGCTGTTGGCCTTTATTATCCACTGACATTGCATATTACAGTTATCTAAGTATGCATAGACTGATACACATTTATAGGAGAGATGGAAAGTTTTGGAATACTGTTTCAATTTTTTTTTATGCATTACATAATCTCCCAACCGGAAACAGCCTCTTTGCATCTGCAAGGGTAAGGCTGCGTACAATATCCCTCCCCCATACCTTCGCATAGCGAAGAGTCTCTGGATAATGGGGTACGAAGTATTACATAATCTCCCAAGAATAATGATTTTATTCCATAACAATGTTTTGCGTCCTTAATGCACTTGCTGTAAATGAGAAGTGTATTTCTTCCTCCATTTTTGGTTTGTTGCTTTATATGCTTTGCCTTTCTCCATAGTTTCCTACATGAGTATGTCCCTTTAGCATTGTATTAAATTAATAATTTTATCATATTTTCTTGAATAGTATCATTACTAATCCTAAGGAGATTTATTTTCTTCCAGGTTACAGACAAAAGGTGAAGGACATTGTTCAAGGTGCTTTATTCCCCGAAGCTGGTCTAGATAATAGAGTTGGTCATGCAGGGGGAGCAGGTGGACTCGTGATTGTTCGAGATCTTGACTTGTTTTCCTATTGTGAGTCCTGCTTGCTTCCATTCCCGGTCAAGTGTCATGTGGGTTATGTCCCCTCTGGTGAAAGAGTTGTTGGTTTAAGCAAGCTCTCTCGTGTTGCTGATGTATTTGCGAAACGACTTCAAGAGCCTCAGCGTCTGGCAGATGAGGTATGCTCTGCTTTACATCGGGGAATAAAGCCGGCAGGTGTTGCTATCATACTTCAATGTACACATATCCACTTTCCAGACATAGAACCAGTCTTTCTTGACTCAAACCATCAAGGGTGGGTGAAGATACTTGTTTCCTCAGGTTCTGGGGTTTTTGAGAACAAAAATGCAGATGTATGGGATGATTTCTTTGGTCTTCTTAAATTTAGAGGCATCAATATGGATAAAATTCATTTGAGAGGATCATCTGATCCATGCTGGTGTCCTTCTCAGTCTTCTCTATCTGCCAAAGTTTCCTCGAAAATAGGACCAGTCAATCCTGTAATGGTTACTGCAGTAGCTTCAATTATTGAATCTTTGGGAGAAGATCCTTTGAGGAAAGAGCTTATAGGGACTCCAAGTAGGTTTGTGAAATGGTTGATGAACTTTCAAAACAGTAACTTTGATATGAAGTTGAATGGTTTTCTTTGTGATGGGATAGATTCTTTGAATGCCAATGAGGAGGTTAACGTCAACCAAAAAATAACCTCTGAGCTGAACATACCTTTTTGGTCACAATGTGAGCATCATTTGCTTCCCTTTCATGGTGTTGTTCACATAGGATACCTCATGTCTGATGGATTCAATCCTATGGGAAAATTGCTTTTACAATCAATAGTACATTTTTATGGTTTCAAGCTCCAAGTTCAGGAAAGGCTTACCAGGCAGATAGCTGAAACCATTGCCCCACTGTTAGGCGGAGATGTGATAGTAGTTGTAGAGGCAAGCCACACATGTATGATTTCGAGGGGAATTGAGAAGTTTGGAAGTAGTACGGCTACTATTGCAGTGTTAGGACATTTTTCAACCAACCCTACTGCAAGGGCATCATTCTTGGAGAGTATTCCACGTCCTACATCATCTGGGGAGCAATGACTCTTGTGTTTGAGCTCACTTGAAATAATTTAGCACTAGTTCAGGTCATTCTCTGCACTTTGAAATTTCAGTGTCAGCAGTTCAGCTACCCAAGCATGGATAAGTTCAGAAGATATCCTTTAATGGATAATCTTTATGTTTTTCAGTTCCTCGAATTTTTGTTTCAGTATGAGATTTATGGTCAGAATTTGTCTGAGGATTGATAGTCACATCATTATCTTTCTGTCTTCTTGAGTCTTTTGCATGATCCCTCAAGAAAAATAGAGGGAATTCATTCAGTCCAGATTAACATAATGGTAGACTCTCCCCCTAGAATGTCAACGATGTTAGTCACTCAGTCACATCATTATCAGTTCCTCGAAGTTATTCTTGATGTTCACAAAGGGAAGGATTTAAACTGGTTGTTTTGCATGCAAATGCTTTGGTGCTTTCAGGCTGTTGATTTGCAGATAGATTCCGAAGCAGTGTTTTTTTTTAATGGTATTTTTGGAGATTCTGAAGGTATTGTTATGGGGTGGAGGTTGGACAATTCTGGTTGGAGGATAAGGATTTCTCATGTACATCGAGAAGCAAATGCTTGTGCGGATGCTTTGGCCAATTTGTCTTATGGCTTGCAGTTGGGTTTTATGATGTATGAGCAACCTCCTGCTATCAGTCAACTGTTGCTTGCTGACAGTAGAGGAGTTGTTTCTCCTCGCATTATTTCTTTGTAGTTTCCTTTGGGCTTTTGCTCTGTTTAATACCAAAACAAAAAAAGCTTTGCTGCTTTTATTCTAGTGGTGCATTGTGTAGATCAATTGATACCATGGCAAGGGCAATTGCTTCCTTCACCCGTTTACATTCCAGATTAGCCATTCTGGAATGTAAAAATTTATATTCCGGATTACTTTCTGGATTTAGGCTGTTCGGATGGAGGTTCTCAAATTTGAACGCTATAAACTGAGTTAAAACATTTTTTTTTAGAATGAAGATTGCAAAGCAATTTGAAGTGGAAATGGGTTTAACGATGCAAAAATGATTTTTCTCAAATTATCCTCTTTTCTCTTTAACATGACTCAATTCAAATACCTCACCTTCACTAACAATTGAATCCACTAACCAAACTAAGGTTCAATTCCTCGACTCATTAACCTTTTAACCTTACAATTTCAATTTCTTAATTCTTTCAAATTATGACAAGTATTATAGTTCAAGAATTTATCAATACCAATACTACTTGCATATTATCCATTTCCAACCCAATTACAAATTTTTCAACTGTATAATTGAATATAAAATCATCAATGAGTGATCAATTATATGCATATTAGGGTAAAGAATGTCATATAACTCTAACAGTGATGACATCACATTCACATCTTGAAACAACTCACGGGACATATTAAATTTTATTTAATTTTTTTTATGCTTTGAAATGTAAAACTGTTTATTAAATTATTGTAATTAATCTTAGGCTTAAATAATTGGTTCCTATAAAATTAGGTGATTTTGATTTTAGTTATTCAAAGTTTTTTAGCCCTTTAAAAATTTAAACTTTATGATTTTAATCCCCAACTTTGAAACCAATTGATAAACAGCCAAGCATTTGGAAACCTTTCTTAAAAACTAGTTGTTAATGTGGGAGAACTCTAAGCACTCAAATACTTCACCAAACATCCCATAATACTTTACCCAAGCCCCTATCATATGTTTAAGCGTGTTTGACTGGGTCACAAAAGTTGTACTTCAGATAAACCAAAAAATCTAGGAAAGGAATAATTGACACATTTCAAGGCAATAAAATGCTAATGGTGATTCCATGAGCAAGAACTATGCCCCAAATTTCATACATGTATAATCATCATTTACGAGATAGACAGTACATAACATGATTCTTTTCAAATGGACTGAGATCAATTCAATTGTTACAGTATCAAGGGCACAACAAATGATATGCGACTCATGTCATACCAAAGTAAAACTGCAAGGTATCCCTGAATCAATTCACATAATAAAGTGTATTCAGTTTATGGAGCATATCTAGAACTCAATAATTATCTTCCCAGTTGCATGACCATCAATACTCTTAGCCCAGGCATCTTCAGCCTTGGTTAAAGGATATTTGGAGTCTACAACTGTTTTAAGCTTTCCTTCCTTGACTAAATCAATAAGATACTGAAGGTCCTCACCCTTAGGAATTAAAAGCAGAGGCACAAGTTGCTTTTTGGAGAAGGTAAGTTTCTTCAGAGCAAATGTCAGCATTGAAGCAGAGCTTGGACTTATGTCTACAACCTTTCCATTCATGGTCAAGTTAGGCTCAAAGGTGGACCACGGAAAACCCACTACACAGTGAATCACAGCATCATATTTCTTGCCAGATGGACTCTTCAAAGCAGCACCATCTGGGGTCTTGTAGTCAATTACCTCATCAGCCCCTAAACTTTTCACCAATTCAATGTTGCGAGCTCCACACGTTGCTGTCACATGAGTGTTTCCCAGCTTTGCCAGTTGGACTGCGTAGTGTCCTACACCACCTGATGCAGCAGTGACCAAAATGTTTTTCCGTTCACCACTCCCATCAAGTTTGATCCCTATGGATTTGGTGAGTGCTTGAAGAGCTGTCAGACCTGCTACAGGTAAGCCAGCACATTCAGATGCTGAGGATTCTGATGGTCTTGATGCAGTGATGCTCTCCTTAGCAACAGCAAACTCAGCTAGTCCTCCACCACTCTAGCATTATAAAATTTCATTATTCATAAAACATGTCTTTTGTTTGATGAGGCTGGTTGATATTGGTAACATCTTTGTATTATTCCATCATGTGTAATCAAGTCAAATGTAGGAATAAGATACCTTAAATACAAATATGTATGTTTTTTTTCTTCCAATTATATATTAAAAATAAGACAAGATACAAGAGGGTGAGTATAGATTTAAATTAGGATAACTTCTGCAATAAATCATTTTTTTCTGCCACAAAATACCAGAATTCAACATACACTTTATGCTCATAGATATTTTTTGGCAAACACCTCCCTCAGAAGTCAAAAGTAAAATAAGGAAGATTTCATCGTAAAGTGGAAGATCTAAAATTTCTTGAGAATTCCATTTCAGAGTAAAGTCATCAAAGAAATTATCTATTTATAAAAGAGATTAGATATTGCTAGTATTATTTTCAAGTGGACAGGAGCAAGAAAAATATAATACTCATGATAACTTACAAAGGGGTTAACAAAGGCTACAACTTTGTCACCAGGTTTGAACTTTCGGACACCTTGACCAACCTCCATGACCTCTCCAACTATATCAGTGCCTATAACAGAATGTAGTGTCTTCAGCATCATACCCTTGAAATATTTGGAAAACATAAGATAAAATAAAACAGTAGATGAATGTAAACTATATTGTACAATTATAATTAAAATCGTGTTTCAACATCAGTAGACTTAAGTATCGAGTTCAAGTTCAATGTGTAGTATGTAATTGAATTAAAAAAAGGCTTCATGTATTTTTGCTCTTGATTCCAGATCTTTTAGTTGAATAGTGCAATTGCAAAATGAGATCTATAGCAATTTTACATAGCTAAGAAAGCTACTGTATGAGTAAATGTTTCAACTATGGACTATGAGATCGAGAGGAAGACATTGCTACTTCAGTAATATACAGTATTTTCAGAGAACATAAGATCATGTAAGAACTGGTATCAGTAATTATGAAATAAAAGAAGAATGCCATTGAATATTGAGGAATAGAACCCATACCGATGAAGTATCTAGCTCCTCCCCTACTGTGTGTTATTCACAAACAGAAAGGAAATGTATACAAGGCTCACTAGGTATTCAGAGACCTAGTTCTCTCCCAACAGTCTATTCCTACAATTCTCCGAGACCCCTCTCAGCAACTCACCCTCCCTATATTCCCCTCATCCAATCCATAACAGAACCAATATTTCCTACTCTAACCTTGCCACTTGGCAAGCTAGTTACAAATCCCACTGCTCACACTCAGGTCACATGTCGCACCCATGTCATTCCTGTTTTTCTTATTCTTTCTCACATACACCTTAGCATAGGGTGAAACTCTATTGCTTACTTTACCATTTACTGCCTCACTATTTACTGGGGTCCTAACAGATCATCACATACAAATTTTATTCATATCTGAAGAGACAGATATTCATCTGATTCTTGTCAAAGAAAATTGCTTCAATTGAAAATATTACTATCAGAAATTGCCATATATTTCTGTAAGTGAACAAACCCTGCTTAATTGTGAGATACTGAAATGTCTATGATAAAGATGAATATCTAAACAACAGAGAGAGAAAGAAAAGGAAAGGAAGCTACCAGGTATATATGGGAACTTGCAAGGAAAAAGTGGCCACAACATGCGTTTCTGTACTTTCCAATCAAATGGATTTAGACCAGCTGCTTCAACCTTAATCAAAACCTCATCTTTGCTGGGAGTAGGTAAGGGAACTTCAACATGCTGAAATAAGTATAAATTATAAGCAGCATTCTTAATATACCAATACTTTTTATGTCATTGGTGCTTTCTAGTTTCTAAGCACAGAAGTTAAAATAAAATGCATTTCCCACATCAGATTGAACTTTTTCTCAGGTAACATTAAGGCCATACAGATAAATTTTATACAATGCTAGTTAAAGATAAATCCGCAGAGAAAGAATCTCATGGACGAGGGGCAAAAGTGCCACTGAAGATTTATCCAAGTTAGTAGTTTATATCACAAAAGTTTATTCTTATCCTTAATAAAGATGGGGAGTTTATGAAAGAGGGGAAAAGGGTATAAGTCTCTTCTCTTCCAAATTAACGATCATTAACTTACTGCATTTGATCAATTAGTAGAGGCAGGCAAAACATGCACATTCTTATAAAAAGAAGGGACATCATATAAAAAATCTGGGATTCTTACCAACTTCCTAAAGGGGCATGATATAAATTTGCAGTAAAATTTTGATAACAAAGTAGGTTATTAGATTTCAATGGACTCCGTATGTCATAGTTTTGTCCATGATTATGAAGTCGTTCCCTCTTTCACACACCCATAAGTAGAAAACAGAAAAAAGAAGAAGGGTTAAGGCATTGCAACACCTTTTTTGGCAGTAATCACTCAACACAATATAAAACTTAATAAAATGCAACGACAGGAAGATATTATAAACACCTATATATCAGAGAGAGAACCTTTAATCCAGCAGGTCCTCCACCGTAGCTATCGTACTGAACCGCATGCATGAGCTTCTTCCCCATATCCACAGTTGAGAAAGTGGGTGTAGAGGGTCTTATTGTGAAGTAGAAAGTAGAGAGTGGGGGAGAAAGAGAAATAAACTTGCCTAAGGCTGAGGTGTGGATAGGAAGAAGACAAGTGGTGGCATATTTGCCGCGACAAACCAAGGGTCGTCCCACGTTGCATAGGTTATGCCGTGATTATGACCAATATTTTGTACCTTACAAATTTTACATTTCTCTTAAGCATGCATTCTGTACTATAATACAATTTCCGTTCAACAATTACTTACGTTATCTTCTAAAGACGAGTTGAGCTAGATTCAACAATTTGTTCTTTAACAAGGTAACTCAAATCACGGTCATTAATTGGCATGATTTCAGACATATTAATTAAGCTCTTTCGATAATCAATTAATTAGGTGTACTGATAAATTGTAATCCGTGTTGCTTTACTACCAATAGTAATTAAAATCATGTCAAGAACAGCAATTAAAGAGAAACTTAAAAGAAATAGAAAATGGTAAAATATACGACTTTGTTCTTTAGTTTGAAGGTAGTAATTAACCTTAATTACTCAAAATAGAAATAGAAACTTCTTAAAAGAAATTCAATAGAGACTTTTTACATAAAAATATGAATAAACAGGGTAATTAAATTGGAACGGTTGATGAAACATGCCATCTTTCCGGGTTCCTATGATATTTTGAATCAGCAAATCAAAAGATTGCTCCTTTTTTGAGATAACTCCTCACTTGCCTTCTTTCTTTCCCGGCGACTTCATCATCATCATCTCTTCTCTTGCAAATCTTGTTCGTCACGCATCCACTTGGCCTTCATAGTTTTCCAACTGATCTCAAAACCCTCACTGATCCTCCTTGCAGTTCTATGAACCTCACTCCTTTGAGGATATTGCAAAGCATAAGACAACACAAGCTTCACATCATCCACAAACTCATCAGTTTCGGAGTAATCCCAATTCTTCAACTTTGACTCAATATCCTCCAAACCCTTTGGCTTTCTTATGGCTTCAGACTTATGAAGAACGCACAATACCTTGGGATCAAGAATATCCTTTTTTAAAGCCCACGCATCTCTTCCCACCATTAAACGCTTCAACATAGCCCAACACTGCATCTTCTTGCAACGGTCCATCAATATTCGCTTCTTTTTGCACTCTACACGCACAGTTCTTGAATCTTCTGATAATGGGTTTGAAGAACTCGTTTTCCTCCTTTTCTCATCAGAGGGTGCTTCAGGATTTTCAGAACGTGGAGAGTAAACGACCTTTCGCTTCTTATCTGTGTTCTTGCACCCTACACGCACACCCTCCTTCTTGTTCTTCAACTCACACACTTCAGACCCGGTTCTTGAAATTCTTGAATCAGTGGCAGAAGATTCCGATGATGGGTTTTCAATGTTAACCCATGTTGCAGTCGCATAATAACCCTTCTTATTCTTCAGCTCACACACTTTCGACGCGCTTCTTGAATCGTTTGGAGTGTTGGTACCGTGAGATGGTGGGTTCGAAGAAGTGACGGTACTCCTCTTCTCACCGCAAGAATCAGAAACCTCAGAGGCGGCCTCATGCTTTTGGGAACGTGGAAAGTAAATCTTTATAATGAGTTTTCTCCGAGGATGTTCTGTTGTTGCCATTAGTGCCTAATTGATGTGAAAATTGGAGAAGAAGGAATCCTTAACTGAATTAATGTGAAAAACGGAGAGAGATGAAGCCATTGATCGCCAACGTAAGTAATTTAAAGATGTCCAAAATCAAGGTTGTGTTTGAAATTGGAAATTTTAGCGGGAAATTTATAGATATAGGAATTCTAATAATATAAGATGATAAAATCTAGCTAGCCGCTGCAAATTTGTAATTTGTTTGCAGGGTTTGTGAAATCGCGCCACTGAGTGCTAGGAATCAATCTTTTTTGGTTACACGATTAATTTGTTTTTTGACTTTGAAATTTAAAAGGAAAAAATTGATCGAATGAATGAATGGTGATGTTGTATGATGCTTGAAGCTTCGAGCGAATTACAGTGTGATTGGGTAGTTTGGTTGGATTGCACCCTTAAGTTATGCATTGTCAGCTACTATACTAATGTTGTATGTGATGACATGTTCAACTAATCATAAATCATGCATGCATGCATGCTAGGTGTCTCATAATATGAAAAAAAAAAATAACAATACTGAATTGAGTACATAATATAATTACATAAAATTTTCACATTTAAAAATATTTATCATTTTTATTCTTTGAATTTAGATTTTAGCTTTTAATTTTTTTGAATTCTTAATTACAATAATATATTTATGAAATAATTTTGAATTTTTTCAGTAAAGTATATATATTCACATTGTTGAATTTTATTGAATAAATTATTTTTATCTTCTAAAAATATTATTAAACAATAATATAGAAGTTTTTGAATATTTCAATAAAATATATCCCTTGTCCTTTCCCATGAACACTTCTGAAGGATTAGAAATTGCAACTATAAGAATTCAGACACTGGTAGTATTCTTGTATTCTTTTAAAGTGGACAAAGGGGTTAACAAGGGCTACAACTTTGTTTCCATCATATGAGTTTTCCCATATCCACTGTTGAGAGTCTGACCGTGCAGGACAAAGTATAAATGTAGAGACCGCCAGAAAGTTTTAAATTATTTTATATTTTCAAAACATTAAATCCTTTTACCTTTCATTCAATAGATAATAGTAACAAAGATATAACATTACTCATTTTTCGTTAATCATTACGTTGATATGTAGTATTTATTATTAAAAATAATATAATGATTAATTTTTGTTTGACACTATCAACATTTAAAGGTGAATATTTTATTTCTTTCCAATCATTCAGTTAAGAGACATAATTTATTATTATGTGTGTCAATCAACTAATATTGGTAAAAAAAAATAGTTCCATAAATTTAATTTATTTATTAAAAGAAAACAATTTAAGAAGTGTTTTGCAACCAATTATTTCAAAAGAATTAATACTTTCAAGAATTCGATCTTCTTAAAAGCCAATACGAAAGATAACTATTTAGAAAGAAAAAAATTAAATCAGTACACACCTAATGTTACAAAGGCCTTGATTGAACGCAAATGGTCAAGCCAAACGAAAACAAGATTAAAAGTTATAACATATCAAACAAAAGATGTGTATATATCTTCAAATTAGCTAGCTAAGTTCCCTGATTTCATTGTTCCTATAGCTAGATGAAAATAATATCAAGCAATATTCTCTTTAACATATCCCACAGCACCCTTGTAGTTGTCCCACAATTCTTTCACCATCTCTGACATCATATTTGAGAGTTCCTCAAATAGCTGTGGCACCTGTTTCAGAGACTCTTCAAGTGAAGTCTTCAGCTTCTCTGCAAGTTCTGCAGCCACGGATCCTGAAGCAGCCATTGACCCTGTAATGCTCTCTTTGAGAACATCAAACACCTTTGAGATTATAGAATTTATTGAGCTAATTATAATCTGAAGGATGAACTCGAAGCACCCCCTTATGCCCTCTGCAACTTGTTGAAAAATTCCAAGTGAGCCTTCACTTGATCCTTTGAGACCTTGGAGTAACAACACAATTGTGTAAGCAATTGTATTGAAGATTAAACGTGTTAGTAGACTCCATAATGTTACTACAACGAATGTAGCAGATTTTAGAAGAAGAACCAACATTAGAACAAAGGGTTGAATTTGATATGATGGAGTAAACTTAGTATAGAAGGCAAAAACAAAGATCTATGTACTATTATATAACATACACTTAGAAAGTTCCAAGGACTTTGAAACCTTCAAAGTCACTTTCTCCCTGTAATTTATGTAACAAGTAAACGCTTGAAGCTCATTGGTTAGAATAGTTTCAAGGAACAAGCTAAGGGATTAGTTAATGCTTTCTCACGCATTATGTTACTTTATATATTAGAAACTTGCAAGGAAGCACTTAAGTTACAATAAAATAAGAAGTACTAAATACTAAAAAATACTTGGTCATCACTTTAAAAAGAAGTTGTTTGATAGATGCTTTGAAGCAATTCCACTTTCATATGTGTTACCGACAAAAATCTTTGTTTATTGGAAATTATTAATGTCATCAATGTATGTGATTCAATTTGTGATTGCAATATATTAATATGACCAATGCCACACCATCCAGATGCGGAATCAAATGTCTAAAATTCTCCTCCGTATTTCACACACTTGCCTAAATTTCATTCAAAATATTTCATTAGATTGAACTTTTTTTATATAATTGAAGAGAGTAATTAATAAATATTTTTTAAGCAAAAAAAGTTTAAACAAACATAATGAAAGAATATAAAGTTTTTTATTTTATTAAAATAAATATTTTTTCAACAAATAAATTTAAATAAAGTGGCTTATTCTAAAGTTTAGCATTTATATACACTTGAAATAAAAATTATGTTTGCTATCCGATGATTGTCTTTGTACCAAATAGTACATTTTTTTCAAATAAAATGAACAGATCCGGGGCTCTATTTATTGGTGGATAATTGAATTGGGGATTTGCCAACAACCATATGGACTATGGTGTCGAAAATAACATTAGTTTTTAATTATTTAAATAAGTAAACTACTATATTAGTTTTGAAGGCATTGTTCATATAAATATATTGGCACAACATCAAAGCTGTTGACTTAGCATAGAGCTGTTGTGGAAGTAGTATATAATTTTTTAAAATATGATCAGCGACGACTTTGCCAGCCGAATGCTTGCGACTATCTCATGTTTAATCACTCATAAGAGATTTTATTTTAAAGAGGAATTAGGGTTATTCCTTTAATTTAAAAAAAAATGCACATACGAATTTTGTCAATTTTCAAATTAAGCATATACTAGATTGTCTAGTAGGCCTTACAAATGAGAGAGAGAAAGAGAGAATGCAATTAAATTAATGGAGTGATGCATGCGAGGAAACTATGAAACGTGTTTTTTATTGTTGAATTGTCTAAACCTTATTATTAAATAACCCCCCTCTCTTACACGGGTCAAGCTGAACAATTTTATAAGAACGTGTTTAGATGACAGATGATGAAGTGAAGGAAATGAATTACTAAGAGAAATCATGTATTTTATTTGAAAGTTTAAAAAAAGAAATGAATGGGAGAGAAATTTCTATAAGAAATAATTGAGATGTCATACATATGTTGGGCAGAAATGTTTTTGGAAGAAAATTATGAATGTAATGATTTTTGTCATATATATGTACCAAATTGTCATAATTTTAAGTGGAAGAATTTTTTTCACAAAATTGATTACACAATTCTGGTACTCTCTACTCTATGTAAAAGTGTAAACATCAAATTTCCTCTAAATTTCACCCCGGAACCCCAAAACCGGGATGAAATGAAAAGAAACAAGCTTTAAATTGAGTATATTTCTTCTATTCAAGTATTTTATGATTTGTTTTTTTAAAATTCCATTCGATTCCTTTATCAGCATATGTTAAGCTTATCACTTTGTCAAAGGCAGAAAGCACGACCACAAACATTGTATGGCAAAGAAATGTTTATTACATCGACTTCAAACATTGTATAAGTGATGCAAATATACCAGGAATGGATATAAATCAATTTGATTTTCTATTTCACTTTGCATAAATCTCCCCTCATAATAATTTCTTCTTTCAGCCTTGTCTTGTAAAGAGATTATTCACAGCAGATTAAAAGCCTTATTTACAACTTACATTATTCTATAAAAAAAATCACAAAATCGTCATTGTCAAAAAACTTTTGTTTATGTATGTTTCTATCAGTGATCAACAGATTTCTCAAAACTGGATTTGGACCTCATGGTATACTCTGCAACAAGTTGAGCAAAAGAAGACTTATTCTCTAGCAAAGTTGTTGGGGTGTCATACTCCTCAATAAGTCCTGCAGCAATGTCTAACCAAATCAGACAACAAAACATCAAGGTACAAAGAATAACAAAGTTCTATGAAGAATGACAGCCTTTGCTGACCTTGATTAAGAAGCAGAACCATATCACTGTCAATAACCGAAGTTATTCGATGTGCAATGGTAATGACTGTAGAGGCAGAAAAATGTTGCCTAAGAGTTTGCTGAATCAAATTATCCGTAGCTGTGTCAACTGATGCGGTGGCTTCATCAAGGACCAAAATCTTGCTTTTCTTAAGCAGCACCCTACCAAGGCACACCAACTGCCTCTGACCCATACTCCAATTCTCACCATTCTCACTAACTACAACATCAACTTCCACATTAGCAATAAGTTCAAAATTAGATTTACTATATATTTATATTTTCAATAAGGTTCAAGGACAAACCTGTGGAGTCAAGCTTTCCGTCTTTCTTTCTAACTTCATCTCCAAGTTGACACTTATCCAGTGCCTATTTAAAAGAATGTAAATGAGTGAACACAATACAAATTTGAAGAACAGTTGAAAGTATAAGCTTTGGGACAGAACCTAGTGTCTACATCTGTTCACAAATAAAACCAACCCACCTCCCAAATTTGTTCATCAGTGTACTCTTCCAGGGGGTCCAGATTATTTCTCACTGTCCCTTCAAACATTGTTGGATCCTGAGGAATAATGCTTAGTCTAGACCTCAAATCATGAAGCCCAATTGAAGAGATGTTGAAGTTGTCAATCATAATTTGTCCGGAAGTAGGCTCAACAATTCGGAAAAGTGTTTGAATGAGAGTGGATTTACCACTTCCTGTTCTCCCAACAATGCCAGTTTTCATTCCTCCATGAAATTTGCATGTAAGACCACGCAACACCAGTGGAAGATGTGGAACACATCATTACAAACATAGCACAAACATCGTGTAAAAATTATGCTATGAAATATGTTGGCAGAATATTTCTGTTTCAATGGTAGCTTATAACCATTTAGGAAAAGAAAACCTTAGCATGAATTTCATAAATCAAAAGTAAAAGTAAAAAACTTTAAAAACATAATAACTCAATCTACCTGCAAATCTTGTATGTCAACCTCACCATACGAGGGCCAAGAAGGATCTGGCCGATTGTCTTCTACAACAAGGGGAGGCTCGTTAGGAATACTAGTATATTGAAGTATTCTTTCTACTGATATAATTTTGTTCTCCAAATTGCAGAGATTCCATATCACCCAAGCTTGTATCATGTTCAAATTAAGTCCATATGTAACTGCTAAACCAGCAATTCCTTCAAAGCAAGAAAATTATATAAAAGGGAAACATAATCAATTCCATATTACATTAGAAGATTAAGTTTTGATTTGTAACAGATACTAGATGGGAACTGCATACCTGGATCTATGATTCCCGGTGGAATAGAAATTAAGAATATTAAGGAAAAGGCAAATGTGATAGAAGACAACATATCTAAGCGGAAGCACAGCCATTCCATGGCACCAACAATATTGAACTTTGGCCGAGAATACCCATCAGTCAGTTTCATATTTGTTTCCTGAAATCTTGACTGATGATCAAAGCATCTAATGGTTGAAGTACCAGAAATTGTTTCAGCAAAGTGTTGAATGATTGGGGCTTTGCAGACTCCAACTAAACGTGATAGTTCTCGAGCTGAAGGTATATAATATTGCTGCAGAATTACAAGTTTATAAGATGTCAGCTATCTTCATATAATATTGTATAATGGAGTCAATTTTACAAAATAAATGTGGTACATAATCTGTGCAGGTAAAGACATTGCCAGACAAGGATTTTAGTAATGCAAGAAATATGTTATTATCAAAGGCTACATGGTCCAATTAATACCTGATACCAGATGCTGACTGCTATCACAGGTATAAAGACAATGAAAACTTGCCATGCAACCTGAGACATCACTGCTATAATTCCCAGAAGCTGGATCATAGAGAAGGCAAATGAGCCAATTTGATAAGGAATGTCAGTATCCACTGTACTTTGGTCAGTTGAAGCCTGCAAGAGAACAACAGAAAGAAAGAAAGACAAGTGACCAAGTATTCTATACTTTATACTTGTTGAAAACAGCTAACAAAATAATGTGGTATACATACTCTGTTCAGGACTCGCCCACTTGGAGTGGAATCGAAAAATGACATTGGAGCACGGAAAATGCATAAGTGCATCTTATTGAATAGCACGGTAGCTGTCTTGTAACCAAGTGTGACAAGAAGCATTGATCTGACAAGGACACAGAAAGAACTTCCAACGGCCAGACCAACATAGATTACTATAAGAGTCGATCCTCCAACAGGTGGCTCCACATCTGTTGAGATGGGTGTCGCCCAAGCCATCCAATAATTGCTTCCAATTTGAAGAGCTTCAAAAAGAATCTGAGCCAACAATATGAAAGGTACCAGAGCTCCTCCATATGCTGTTGTGATATAGTTCCAATAGACCCAAAACCCAACTTTACCTTTCTCTCTTTCTTCTTCTTGAACAAGCTGGCCTTTTGGTTCATCTTTGCTTGCCTCTTTTTCCTTAAAACCATGCGTACTAGAGACATTTAAATCTTGTTCCAAGGTACTTATTTCATTAGATGTTGCCAGTCCATCCAATGAATCCAGTGTAGACAAAGCTTCTTTGTGTGCACCAACAAGCTCCATAAAATCAGTCCCACTATTAAGAAGATCGGCATACTTCCCACATTGAGAAATTTTACCATCTTTCATGACCTAACAATAAGGATAGCATGACAGAATTATAAAAACAAACCTATTTTTACATAATGACAATAAATTACAATAAGTACTCACCAATATAAGGTCAGCAGCAGGTAAGAACTCCACTTGATGAGTGACATAAACCACTGTCTTTGAACTTAAAAGGCCCAGCAGGCATTCCTGTCATACATGAAACAGATAGATTCACTTGGTAAAATAATAATACTAGTGCCATGCTGTTGGAAGAATAACATTTCAAAAGAGTTAAATCAAGCATTATTTATATTTAGTAGTGTGCAAACAAAATAGAGTAGCTCGGGTTATATTGCACATAATAAATAAAATAATGAAACCAAATTACCTTAAAGAGGTGAGAACCTGTGTGAGCATCCACAGCACTAAAAGGATCATCAAATAGATATATATCAGCATCTTGGTAAAGAGCTCGTGCAATTTGTATTCTTTGTTTTTGTCCACCACTCAAATTTATTCCACGTTCTCCTATAACTGTCTGATCCCCAAATGAAAAAATCTCCAGATCCTTCTTTAGGGAGCAGGCTTCAAGTACCTTCTCATACCTTTCCCTATCCATGTGTTCACCAAACAATATGTTATCCTCTATCTTACCACTTTGTACCCATGGAGACTGAGCAACATAGGCCTTTGTTCCGCAAACCTTAAGAATGCCTGATATCTTAGGTACTTCTCCCAATACACAAGAAAGCAAAGTAGACTTGCCCGATCCAACAGTTCCACAAACAGCAACCCTCATCCCATGAAAAACTGAGATTTATATTTTGCAATGTTGGGTTAGGGGAAGATAAATCCCAAGAAAAGTTTCCATCAATTACTTCAATTGCTGTATCAGAACTGCCCCGAGGAAGCTTCTCTACAACATCAGACCGCAAGTCATCAAGACGAAGGAATGATGAAATCCTATCAAGAGAAACTTTAGTCTGTGCTATCATTGAAATTGTATCAGGAAGATTATAAATGGGCTCTTGAAGAATCCGAAACGTTGCAAGTGCAGACAAGATCTTTCCAGATTCAAGGGGGACCCCTATCAGCATACAAGCACCAAAGGTAACCACAGATATAAATGTGGGGGCACCCCAGAACACAAACGTGGTCATGGCTGTGGTATAAACATATTTCGTTAACCAGCCTTGCTCAGTTTTCCTGAGCTCGGTTATTTTCGATAGAAACTTCATTTCCCATCCTTGTAGTTTGAGGATCCTCATGTTCCTCAAAATCTCGGATGTGGCCTTCATTCTTGTATCTTTTGACTCCATCAACTTATTTTGAAACTTCTCCTGCAATGATCCCAAGGGAACATTTGCCAACATAACAACAAAGGTTGCAACAAGAGCAGCAATTGAAGCAAGGCCAAGGTTCTTATACAAAATCAGCAAGGCCAACACAACTTGCAGTGCCACCATCCACAAATCATGCATGTACCAACTGAAGTTGCCAACTCTTTCAGCATCAACAGTCATGAAATTGATTATTTCCCCGGAAGTGTGGCCCTGCTTTGACTGACAAGAAAGGGTGAGAGCCTTGTTATAGATCATGGTGACAAGCAGCGCTCGCATTCGAATTCCAATTTGCTGCAACCTAAAGAACCAATGCCTTTGGGAGAGGCACTCTACAATTTTCGCAAAGAAAAACACAAAAACCAGCACATAGCCCTGGTTTTCATACTGACGCCGTCCATCAAGGTACTGAACAAAAGCATCAATAAGATAAGGACCAATAAAAGAAGCCAAGGTGTTTAACAATGCAAGAAAAGCTGTGAAGAGAATGTCCTTCCAAGCTGACATTACCAAATTCTTCACAAGCTTAAGTGTGGTGATACTATTAATTGCATTTGCATCAGAATCAGCTTCAAGTTTATCCCTGAAACCTGGAAAAGCACCAACTACACTATCTCTGGTATCCAGTTGAGGAACATCATCAAGGTCCAAGGTTTTCTTGTTGCCAACAGCCACAAGAGGACCCACCCAAGAGAAAGTGAGAATGCTGAAAACTCCAGCATGTGAAAAAGGGGTAACAGTGTCCCCACCCGTGGCCTCTTTTTCATTACCAACATTTGCATCACCATTCAAAAGAGGTTCCTCAATACCGTTGACATGACCCTTGTTTTTCACAAAATACGCCACGAAACAGAAGAACAACCCGGCACAAGTGGATACAGCATCGGAAACCAAGTACTGAATTGGTCTCTTGGAGAGAACAACAATGTCAACAACGAAGGAATAGCAAGAAAAAACGAGGTAGAAGGTGCACCAAGCTCGGAAGAAGAATGAGAACCTGAATCTTTTTTCTTCTTCACTGAAGAAGAGGACGAAAGAGAACCCTTTGAGCAGGGAAACAGAAACAACGCCCCAAGCAAGTGTTTTAAGCGCCAAATCCAAAAGGGTCGACACATTTTGCTCTGACCAGCCACTCGTGTACCAGTAGAAGTAATTGAACAAACAGAGGACGAAACTGAAGACAGAAAGAGCGAGAGAACAAAACACGGTTGTTTTGAAAATGGTGTTATTGTTATTGCTATTGTGTTTCTCCTCCTTAGAGTGTTCTTCCCTGGTTGTTGGTGTGAGAGTGACTTTGTTCCAAAGCCATGACAGAGACGACGCCGCGAGGAAGGGAAGGTGGATAGAGGCGGATAACGCATGAAGGAAAACATAAAACATTTTTGTTGTAGCAGTTAAAATGGACGTTGATGAATCAAACAAAGTTTGGTTTATTTTGTGTAAGTGGGAAATGTGCAGAGAAGTGAAGTAAAAAAGAACAATATAAGAGAGACGGTGAGTCAAAGGCGAGATGAGATGGTATTCCTCGGGAGTAGGTTAACGTGGTGGCCAAGGCTTGAGTTTAGTTGAGGGAGAAGGCCAACGAAGAATGAGAGAAGAGTTATACTATAATTTATTTAACTACTGTATATTGTTATTGATGTCAATTACTTATTGCTTTTCATAGGGAAATATAATTAATGAAATTATTATAGATAATTAAGCGTTTTCTTTGATATATTTTAGAGTAAATAATTAATAATAAATACTAATTAGTGTTCTTAAACATTAAGGAAACAAGAGTATAAAGTAAAATTATGTTATTTATAATTTTAATATTTTTTTATTTTAGTTTCTTAATCATTTTTAAGGCACTATTCAGCAAGACTCATAATTAATTTAGTCTTTAAATTTTATTGGTTAAAATTTATTAAAAATTATTACTCTCACTTAAAAAAAGATAGATTCATTAAAAGTATTGAAATCTAAAAAAAGAGAGATCTCTAAAAATATAGTTTTTTTAATAAAATTTAACTGATAATAAAGTATGAAAAATGTATCTAATAAAAAAAATCATTTTATTATAAAAACTATAAATTTAAACCATATAATTATATATAAATAGACAAGATTAAAAATAGTTATTAGTATTTATGTGATTATTTAAAAAACATATTTTTTCATTTTAATCATTCAAACAATAATTTATTTCTGTAATTTTCTTTTCATAATAAGAAAAATTAAATGTTCATACGCTTTTATTG
Source organism: Glycine soja (assembly GCF_004193775.1). NCBI lineage: Eukaryota > Viridiplantae > Streptophyta > Magnoliopsida > Fabales > Fabaceae > Glycine > Glycine soja. Next base: position 46,438,366 of record NC_041009.1, on the reverse strand, counting down.
TATAATAAAAAAGACAAGTTGAAAATAATATATTAGTCCTTTTTTTGTGAAAGAAAGTAGGAAAGGAGGGTGGCCTTTTTCCAGAAAAAGGAATAGGGTTGGAAGATCTTGGTCGACAAGGAACACACTCTCATATTCTGTGGATGTGAAGAGAGAGAGTGAAGTTTGTGGTGGCCGAAAAGAAAAGGGTTTTAGGTTAGGATTGCAAATGTACAGTATTGCACTGCAATTCCAGTTCCCAGTCAAATGTATTATATATAGTACGAGATAAAATAAGATCATCTAGCCTATGTTATTATAACTATTAATTTTAACTACATGTAACAATATATTTTAATGTGAGGGTTTTATGGAATTAGTTTATTTCCTCATGAGTCCTGAGTATGCCACTCAATTGTTTTTTCTGTATTTATTAAGTATTTGAATTTGATTAGAATTAGTATTTTAGCTTATATCATTAAAAGTACAATAAGTATATATTTTTCAATAAATAAATTATATTATTTACATAATAATTAAAAAAACTTAACGATAAAATATTTTTTAATACGTTAGTTATATTTTAAATTTACAAAAAATAAGTAAAATTATAATATAAGGTTATTGTTAATAATTTTTAAAAATGTATATTAAAATTTAATTTAAAAATATATAAAAGAGAGTAAATTAAAATATGTTAAGAAATCAAATATACAATAGAGATAAAAGGAAGGTAGTTTTTAAGATAATTTTTTTTAAAAAAAAAAAACAAGAGGATCATATCATTTCATTGACAAATAAATGATAAATACAAGACCGAACATAATCAAATCCTCAAACATGGTTAGTAGCATAACATCTTGTCAATGCCACCCTTGGTAACCTATGGGCAACAAGATAGTATGATAAATTTTAATTTTTTTTATGATAAATGATCACTTATAACTAAATAACAAGTAAAAAAACTCAAAAAAATTGTTTAAAAAAATATTGAGATTTTTTCCTATAAATCTTAATTTTAATTATTTTAAAAAAAATTATATATCATAATTTACTTTTTATCTTAAATCTCATTTCGTTGGACTTTTGAATTAATTATTTTTTATCTTTTCTTCTTAAATTTGCACTACTTACTTTTTATGTCAAATCAATAAAAAAATAACGTGTTTTGATTTGAATAATTTTTTGCTTATCTTTGAAAGTTTTATCAATTTATTGTTCTTATTTAATATGATAAAACATTTATTATTAATAATATAATTATTACTCTTTAATTTATTTTTTATCAAAAAATATTTAAATTTAAAAATATTCACTCAACACACAAGAAACTTCCTACTGTAATATAAAGTTGTCAAATGAAATAAGAAACTATACTTTAATCTAATGTAAACAAATCCCTCATTTTATTAGAAACATTAAAAATGGTTTTCTTTTAATGATTTTATTGAAACACTGATTAGTTTAATCAACACGGAATGTTGAAGAAATGGATCATGACTGCAAGCACTAACTCCCCGTTGGTAACAAGGCTGCAAATTTATAGCACATTTGTATCCATGGCAACATACACCGTTAGAGTGCTAAAAGCTATACTACTCTAAAACTACCATTAAAGCTAAGAGGATGATAAAAGATAAAATTCATATTTCATTCATAATCATTCATAGCAACAATAGCTATTTCAATATAACATAACTGGGCCTTTTTGGGGAAATATCAAATAACATAAGACTCAATTGAGATGCATGGGTCAGCCCTCTATCATATACTGCCAGACTGAATATATAGTTAAAGAAATAGTATTCATATTTAACTGAACAAGTTCAAACATAATTGGAATTATGTGCAAATGAACAAGTAAAATATTTTTTCATAAGGACATTCTTTGTCACTATGTAAAATCTCTATCTCCATTCTTTCTTAGCTAACCAACCTACATTATTTAGAGGTAATGCATCCTATACAAAATAAAATTAGCCTAAATCTAACTAACTTTATATACAATGAGAATTAGCCCAACAGTGTGGAAATTCATTTACCAACATGTTCCTTCACTCAACCACTTGATCTTTAAGCTTATATACATTGTCAATGTAATCTTCTGTCTCCCACAGGAAAGATCCAAAAGCAACAGCTTCCAAGACTAGCCTCCTCAGACTAGAAAATGAAGTTACAATAACATCATCATGCTGAGACAAACCAGATTTCCCATCTCCAAAAAGTGCATTACTATGACTCTCTACCAAATGCACAGCTTCCTTGGATCTCAGTTTGGCACATCTCTCAAATGATCCAGGGTGAAAGCCCGTAACATAACATGTTAAATCCTCGATTTCCTCTTCCTGCCCGATTAAACCATGCCATACAGATCGTATGTCACTCTTGTTGCCAAGCATCACATCTTTTGGCCCAGAACGATACATGTCCTGAAATGAAGGGCCGGTCTTGTGACCATGATGAAGATCATGGTCAGACAAAGACAGACTTCGCTCTAGGTTGTACCTCAATGAAACTGACTTCAAAAAGTAGCCATATAATATGGAGGCGACATAGACTCGGGCAAGCCAGAATTGTCGAATAGGAGTCGTTTCCCAACTCTCCCTTACACTAGGATTTGATCTCAAACCTGTCACGGTACTGACGTGTTTCCTTATGATATCCAAAACCTCCATGCTGTGAATAGACTCTAGATCCCAGTCCTTAGAGGGCAATATTTCTAGCCTTCCATTGTATATGCAACTAGAAAGCTTTGGAACCAAATGAACCCTGATCTCGGAAAACTTGTATAAAATCAGCAAATACATAACATCTTCTATAGCAATCATAGACTCATTCTCTTTCACTTGTGCAATCCTCCTGCATTCAGAAAACTTTTAAGTCAATACACTATTAAATGAATATCCACAAGTATTTATAGTATGAAACATTTTCCATGATTATTTATGCACAAAGCTCTAAAGTCCAGTCTGCACTGCATCAGATGATTGTAAAATCAACAACTTAAAATAATATTAACATTAATTTCTTAGACACCAAAGTTTTGTGTGGCATCACTTATGGTCAAAAATTTTAAAACCGAACAGCTTTCCTCCAGATGTAGGGAACTGCCACAAATACTCAATAACAGCTAAAGTTTGGTTAGCTAAACAACAGGAAACAGGCTCACCAAATTCAGATAAACTTGGCAAGCTCAGAAACATTTAGATGAAGAAGAAACAAGAAGCACGGAACTACTGTCACAGAAATCCAATTTTTTGAGCATGGTTATGCGAAATGATTGGAAGTACAACAAACCAAGATCACAAAAGTTTTTTGGAAAGAGGTCTTTATGAGAAAATTAATATTTTACAATTATCTTTTTTATATTTATTTTATACTTTTTTCTTTATGAACAATCTAATATTTAAAAATATGAAAAGAGACAACACTCATTTACACATGAAAGTTTGAAGTGTCTTGGAGCTAGATAGTAGAAGAACATGCAAGGAAATGAACAAAAGGCCCTTTCAATTCCTGTGTTTTCCAAAGAGTAACAAATGGATAAAATACTCTGATCAGACTGCAGGGATTTCGAGTCATACATAACCAACAATATAAAGCATACATGTATTAATGTTGTTATCCCTAGCATGACCAGACAAATAATCACACAGATGGATGTATCATAGATTATAAATAGCGATTGATGTGATGATGTCCACACTCCACAGTTTCCAACCATTTTATCCTCTTATATTATTATATTATACATAAGAATACAATGAGGATAAACAACATGGCCAGAATCAACAGATCACTTGACAAGCTCCTTCCAAGTTCTTAAAAATGTTCTTAAACAATGGTAACCAAAATAACCAGCAGATGAAATTAAATGTTGATTCATGATTGTAGAAAACCCACTCATGCAACACTTCTTTGTAATAAAATTTTGTATGGAGGACTGGAAGCGGGAGCGAACTCATTATTCTTACAATTTGCAAGAATACATTCTATTACCTTCTAAAATATATGGTGTGCCATGAATACAGCATTTGGTTCCATAAAACTATAGAATATAATTATGCAAATATCTCAATTGGTAAACAACTATAAAACATTTTATTAGTATGGGAAATTTTATCTGTATTCATCCCTGTTCTCTACAATTCTGGAAATGAAATCATTCATTTAATAGACCAAACCATTCCAAACTTGACACAACAAATCCAGTTTGCAATTATCTGCCTCAACTCTGAACCCAAAAGCTACTTGCCCCTCAATGACATAAGATAATTTCATAAAAAAAAACAGCTAATACTGTCAGAATATATAACATAAGATTCAAAATAGGTCCATCCCATTTGTTTCTGGAATACGTTGATACACCTCACATTGCCCTTTCCCCTGATCTATGTTATGCATATGCAAGCTGTGGAACTGTTGGACACTTATTTCTACATTGCTAGTCATTTTCTATGAAACAATTTGATCTTGATGAGAACTACTGTCCTTAGGTAAGTACTTGATGATTATCTACAGAGGCTTTAAAAACAAAGCAATAATCCAAAAATTTGTCAGAGTGTGCAGCTATCATTTGGCACAAATTGTTGAAGCAAAATACCTGCAGCATTAAAGTTGTATATACTTGTCAACTTCTTATGTGATAAGTTAGTCTTTTAACTTTTCGTCAGCTTCCCAATCATGTCAATTTCAAGGGGAGTTGTCATCTCAGATATTTGTAGGCTTCCCTCTTGATTCTTTTCTATCTAGTTCTTATCTTGTTTTCTCCGTTTAAGGAAAACTTTATCCACTCTTTAGTTGGACTTTTTCTAACTCTCTCTTTCCTCTATGATAAATTTACCTTCCAATCAAAAGGAAAAGAACAAAGACATAGTAAGGGTGATCACAAAACAAACTATGCGAAGCCTTTTAAGGTTCAAAAGTTTTGCCCTCCTTTTGTTACATTCAGTCATTCACTGTCACTAGCCTCTACCAATTTAGAGTAAAATACACCAGAACCTTCTTTTTCCTTATATATGGGGTCAGTAAATATAAGTAGGTTCAATCTTACATAAAAGATGCCTCATGCTCGTTTCCAAATAAAACACCAAAAACACAACTAGTTTAAGGTTGTACTTCTACATCTAACAACAAAACCAAAAGAGGAAGAAATGCAAGTTCATACATAATGCAAGATCAGTAAATTTCCTCCATATGGTGGTAGGGGATGAAAGTTTGAGGGACAAGTTTCATATGAAAAAACCACCACTGAAATTTCCACCCCCAATGACCTAACTACATATATACATTAAAAAAAAACAAGAACTTAGTTAAAAATCCACTGTACCCTTGTCATTCAATGATGAATTGCCAAGTACGATGGTATTTGAAAAATCATATCTTGTAAACTTTTAATAGATAATCAGTGTAAAAAAAATAGAATTACAGCGTGACAGAAATAAAAAGGAAAAATTACAAATATATACATGCACATGCACTTTGATTAACATGAAGTCACAAACTTCACCCATCACAAATAAACACAGATTGGAGTTATAAGGTTGGCTGATTGGAGTTATAAGGTTGGCCTGGTGGTTCAAGACAGAAAAGAAGAGGGAGAGATCGAATCTCTTCCACTAACAAAAACTAAAAAACGAATATCTAACTTTTGCCAATAAAAAAAATAAATAAATAAACACGATCATCAACAATTCATAGACCATAAAAAGAAAGGGGGGTCTCAGAAAAACAAGAGTGAAAACAAAACTGAAAGAAGAAGAAGGGGTATTTGAAATTGGTGAGAAATTACGTACCTGTGAAGCAAGGCTTCATCAGAGTGGTGACTGAGACGCATGCGAGCAATAGCAGAGTCTCTGTCATCACTCAGCATCTTCAACTCTTCCTTGGCAAGCACGTGGAACAGCTGGCGGCGGTTCTGCAACACGCCGCTCAGAAACTTCCCCGCCAGGGACCGTGGCTCAAGGGGCGCGTTCTGGCTGCTGAACTCGCAGTGCCTCCTTCCCGCGCTCGCTCTCACCCTCATAACTTTGGGGCACACTCTCAAGTTCGGTTTCAGTGAAGATGGTTGTGGAAGAGTGATCATGCTCCTAAGGTGGTGGTGGTGGTGGTGGAAGACACAGTTTTCCATTCAGCAAGGTTGTGTAGGGTGACCCAGATAAAAAAAAAAAAAAAAAAGCTTTTCCTTTCTCTATGGGTTTGTGAATTGTGATGAGTGAAGTGGTATGGTGCAGAGTAACAGAAAAAGCCTGAAAATGAGGTTTGTCTGGTAATAGGATAGGGTTTGTGGAAGGAAGGAATGGAAGGATTTTAGTTATGAATGAGTTTTGAAGATAAGTTGGTGCTCTATATAATATGATGAGATTGATATGAACTCTGTACAGTAGTTGTAGTATTTCTTAAGTGAAGAACTCTATAAAAGCAGAATTTCCTACTTAATCAATCTATCATTTCATTCCATTCAAATCATAAATCCATGCCGTACGCATTTCACTATTTACACATATCATTAATTTAATTTAATTTAGCATTATTAATATTATATGACAAAATTTAAGTCAAATTTTAACATTTAAAAAAATATCATTCATCAACCAATTCAACTGGACTTCTTATATGAAAAACTAAAGTGATTATCACTTTTAATATGAAAGTTTTGTTCTAGTAAGTTTTTTAATAATAAAATGTTTATTATTTGTAGCTAATAAATGTTTTGATTGATTAATATATAATAACTTAAATAATTTTGTAAGTTTCGATTTGGATTATATGATGTGTTTTTTTTCTTATAATAAGAAAGTACCTTAGACTTCTATTTGAAATAAATGTTATCTCTAATTGTTCAAACTGAAAATCAAGTCTCTATCTTTTCTATAGGACATAATTATTAAATCACTTATATCAACAACTTTCAATAAATAAATTATATTTTAACAATGTTAATATAATTTTTATACAGGCTCTCTTAATGTGAAAGTGTTGTTATAGTAAAATTTATTTGTAGGTAATAAATGTTTTAACCTATTAAAATATAATTAATTAATAATTGTTTTAGATTTTATTTGGATTACGGATTTATGATAGTATTTCAAAATGATTAATGTTGAGATAGATCTTCAAATAAAATATTACTATTTATTAATTTATTTATTTATGATAAAAAAAATTAAAATGTTATTTTTTAAAGTAATCAAAAACCCAAATTTGTGATATCCTAAAAAAAAAGAATATCAGAATAATTATTTATTATTTAATTTATCATATGTAAAATTTTAGTATTTTAGAAGATCATATGTAAATTTTTGGAATTGATTATTTTAGTGGTACCGAAAAGAAATGTGGACATGTAAGGTGGGTTTTAATGTAAAACAATTGTTCACTGTTCAAAAAGATAATCTCTAGAAGAATGAGACGTGGAAATGCGCAGGCAAAGCAAGAATAAAATACAAAAGAAAGGAGAAGCAGCCGGCCGAAGCAACAACGTAACTTTATGACTTATTTTATAGAGAAATGAGAAAATATTAATATTGATATTTTTTATTTGATTAAAAAAAATATTTGTTCGAAATAATCTTTTTATTTTAGTTTTTAGTTTTAATTTAAATTTAAATTTTTCTCTTATTTTTTGGCCAAACAAACTGATGATTAGGGTGCCTCAAGTTTTCAAGAATAGATAAGATTCGCTTTTTAGCTTAAGATAAGATCAACTTGTATGCATCTAAATAAATCTCTTATTAAAAATGATATTTTATTAAAAATTAACTCAAAACATCAAATTGCATCTCGTGCAATTCTATTAATATTTTTAAATTTGGATAATATTTTAAAAACTAAATTTAAAATTTTAAAATTATAAAAATATGTTTAATTAGTTTATGGCAAATTTTATAAGTATAAGAAATTGAGACGACATGAAAAATGCATAATTTAAATTATTTTAAAATACTGACAATAGTTTAAAAAATAATAAAAATACAAGGTTAAGTCGTTGAAAAAAAAAACATATTTCAACTCTAGTGTATAAAGATAGATTGATTAGTTAAATTAAAAATATGAGTAATTGGAATTTAACGAGCATTTTAACCCTTGTAAATACATAGATATTTTTTTTTATATGCAACCATTTAATAATATAAATTAAAATCGTTTTTTATAGTTTTCAACGAATGGAATTAATATAAAAAAATATTATTTTAATTTAAATTTAATTCTAATAGCATAATTATAACAATAATATTTAAAGATAATATAATTTGGAAGAATTTAAAAATAGAATAGAATTTAATTTGAATATGAGGATAATAACTTCTCATTATAACCACATATATATATATATAAACAATTCCATTCTCACAAATTGTGTGAGGGGATCACATTTTTTTTTTGGAAAATGACAATATTAAGGTTTCAACCTAAAATCTTGTGCAAATTACCCAACCCCTCACCAAATCTAATCTAGTAGATTTATGAGAAAAATATTATGTAATAATGGGAGAAAAGAGAAGACATAAATTCATCTAATGTGAGTGACCATTGTCAAAGTAGGACTTTATCTTTACAAAAAAGAGAAAGTTGCAGAGTAAATTCATCTAATGTTCAGTTCGTAGTATATTATATTTATATAGCATGTAGTTTTATGATTTTTTTCTCTCTACAATCATGGTAATACATGGATACAATAAGTGTTGTCACTAAATGAAAGAAAAAAATAGTGTCATTGGCAAAGGACAACATCCAATGCAATAAGAGTATATGAACTTAAATCTATTGTATCTTAAAGAAATAAAAAGATATAAAAATAAAATAGTTTTTATATATATATATATATATATAAACTGAATATTATAATTTATAGCTTTTTAATTAAGAATCTTCAAAAAATGAATTTTTTTAAATTAGAGATTATGGGTGTTTGTCTCTCAACTCAAATTAATATCACTCATGATATACATGATTATCGTTTGTCCAAAAAAAATTTCACTAAATAAATTATTCTCCAACTCCACATGTTTGAGAATGTTAGTATCTTGCTTGTTTTTTTTTTAAAAAAACTATCGTATCAGGAGAATTTAACACTTTCAACTTAAAAGATGACGTAGTTTGAGAATATCTTTTCCTGCTTAAACTGAGGAGATTTTTGTAATTTACATTTTAATATCTAATTTTAAATATTTGAACCACTAGTACTAGATAGTAGATACTAGTTTCTTTTTTTTTAAAAAAAAAGGAATAAAATTTAACGTGGAATCTAACGTAAATGCCGGGTCAACGCTAAGATTAAAAAAAACAATAATTATTTTAAATTTTTCTAAATTTTGCGTAGCCCACCCATGTGTAAACCAATTAATTTTTGTTCAAATATTTGAAGTACTACTCTACTAGATAGGAATATAATGTTCATTATAAAAAAGATAGAAGTAAAAATTTACGTGGATTCTATCGCAAATTCTGGGTCAACGCTAAGATAAAAAAAATTATCTAAAATTTTTCTAAATTTTGTGTGACCCACCCATGGGTAAACCAATTAAATTTTGTTCAAATATAAATTTCGACCTTTACTATTTTTTAATTCTCACAAAAACCTCAACATAAAAACAAACAAAAAACACAGGAATCCCATCCCAAAGTAAAACTCATAAGGATAAGTTAGACAGAGGAGTGGACCTATTTGGGAATGCGGCAATGGACCTACCTTCCAGGGCTATCTTGGAGCCGTTACTAATATATATGTATATATATATATATATATATATATATATATATATATATATATATATATATATATATATATATATATATATATATATATATATATATATACAAAGGATTATTATTGCATAAAATAGTTACGCAAATAAAAAAGAGTCCAAGTTGTGCAAAAAGAAACATTGCACTTCATTACTTATTCTAGCAGCATGAGGTCAAATAATGGCGATCCAGTGTGGAAATGATCGTGCAAAGAACTATTAAATATAATGGTTTATCTTACTTGCCAATCGAAAAGGATTGAAGTTGAGCAAAAATTGTAAATAGAAACATTGCTTGCACCTTATCACTTCTAGCAGTATGATATAGATAACATCAAAATAATGGTGATCCAGGGTCCAGAGAATTGATCATGCAAAGAACTAGTATTTCCTACTTACCAATTGAAAAGAAGATAAGTTGTGCAAATGACAAACAGAAAACATTGCACCTTATCACTTATTCTACCAACATGGTGTTAAATAATGGCGATCCGGTGGTTGGAGTATTCAAAATCAACTCACCAATGTATGTTCCTCCTTAGTTAGTGGGTTTGGATGCTACCTATAGAAGGAACATGCATTCATGAAATGAAAGCAACACTAGCCTACCTACAGTAAAAAGGATCCCCTAATTCAGAATTCCCAATGTCGATATAGTCAAATTAAATAATCATCATATGATTGCGTAACGAAAACTCCATTTTGCTTGATTTGTTTGATTTCTCCTCCTTCAAAGTGTCACACTTGGGAACTTGCAAGATCCATAACCTTCAAGAATTCAAAATAAATTAAACTAACAGGAAGTAAATTCCACCAAAATCCAATTTAATCATTGAACATTTTCACTTCCTTCAAGCAGTTAACAAAAACCAAAGCACATGACTTTAATAATTACTCGTTTAAATAATTTCCAAACCACAAAACTTCCAAAATCCAATGATTAAATTAGATAATGCATTCATAGTATAATTTTGTTTTACTATCATCCAATTAAAAATGTTATGTATAATAAGTTTTTTAACCTTTATAATAACTACTTAAAAAATTACACATAACATAACAAACATTATGTCATTTCCGATCAATAGGATAAAACATTTTTTACATCGACGAATGAAGGTTAATAAATGTTAAACACCATTCTAAAAACACTAAAGCATAATCTTACCTTTATATGGCTAAAAAAAATCAGAAATCAGAATAAGAAAAATAAGCAAATATTAAAAAAAAATCACTTACTTGGATCCTTTGCGGTTTGAGTTGCAAGCCCATTGAAGTAACAAGTACCACCAACCTTCCTAAACTGCGCCCAATAAGCGCTAAAAGCATAGCTCGCGTGCCAGAAAACCGAATCGGGTTTAAAACACTTCCCCTTCGGTTGGATCGGATCGCACGTGCCATTTCCCTGCGAGCACGCGTACGCAAGCGCTGCCGCCAGCGCCGTCGCGTTATGCGGACGTGCCGCCACGCACCATATCTCCCCCTTAAACTTCTCGTTATTCTCCGGCACCGGAAGCGGCCGGAACCCCGCCTCGGGCGTCTCCCCGGACAAATCGACGTCGTAAACCCTCGAGCCGTTAGGGTGCAGCAAGCCGAAGTGCCGCTCCGTGCCCGGACCCGGTTTCTGATTCTCATTGAACAAAGCGAATAAAAAAGACGGAAGAGCCGAACCCGGTCGAGCCGGTGTCCCCAGCCACGGTTTTCTAGTAACCTTCTTTATGAAGTTTCGGTTGTAAGTGGCAGCGTTGAAAATATTGGCTCCAATCTGGTCCAAGTCGCCACCATTGGGCCAACCCGTTTCCGCGATGAAGATCCGAACGCCCGGAAAACCCAATCTATTCATGGCAAAATAAACCGCATCCACCATTTGATCAAAGAGGTTGGTGTAAACCAGACCCGTACCCGGATCCGTTACCGTTAAATTCTTGGACTGAAACAAAGCGTAATCGAGGTTTATATTCAAGGGGTCAGCGGACCAAGAGAAGAAAGGGTAGACGTCTAAGAAGAAAAAGGATTTTGTTCTGTTGAGGAACTTTAGCATGGGTTTCATGACGGGGGCACTTAGGTCTTTTCGAAACGCACCGTTCGAGGGAGGGAACGAGGCTTCCAGAACGTCTATTGCGGAGGAGGTTCCGACTTTGACTTTGCGGATCCCGAGGGATTTCAGAGAGTGCTTGATGCGGCGCATGGCGGGGACCAGGTAGGGCCACGTGCCGTTGGGGGCGGTGCTGCTGGTGACTTCGTTGCCCACCAGGAGGTAGCGGATCAGTGTGCGGGGATGGTAGGGTACGACGTTGTCGGAGACCCATTTGTCGGAGAGGGATTGGTTCCTGGAGATGTTCACGATGAGGTCGTTGGGGACCATGATGGAGACTTGCAGGCTCGTGTCACGTAGCGCGTGGAGGATCGCCGGGTTTGCGTCGTAGAGCTTCACGCGCTTCGCGTGGAGGGAGGTGATGAGGGAGACTGATTTTTGCGGCGGTGGAAGGTTGTCTCCGAGCTGGCCGTAGCAGATTCCGGGATGGGTTGAAAACGTTGTCGCGCCTGTAAAAGAGAAAAATGTCATTTAGTGTGAACAAGATTGTCTTCCAAACAAGAAACGTGTAAACAACATAAAAAAGAAAAGAAAAACTGAAGGAGGCTTACTTGCTATGGTGAATAGTGCAATGGATGATAGGAACAGTGGAATGAGGAGAAGCATAGCCATTTTTGTTTTTTACTAATTAGTAACTTCCTTGATGAGGCAAAAGGAGTTTTTTTTTTTTTTTGGTTGCTGGGAAGGTTCTTGAGCTCTAAAGCATGGCCGTTTGGCTAGTGTGTTTTACTCCACCTGGCGCTACGCGTGTGAGTGTGTGATTAATGAAGCTAGAATAACAGCAAAGGAACAATGCTGGTGAGGGAAAAAGCCAAGGGTATTTTCTGGGGAAGGTGAAATAGAAGCTGTGTTGCACAGAGGGTGATGGAATGGAATGGAATGGGAAAACGAGCTTTGGGGGGTGTTTAAGAAAGAGAGAAAAACGATCATTAATGAGTTGAAGAAGAGAATTGCAACGACTATTTGCAAATGGGGGAATATTTTATCTTTTTCACTCACTGCGAAAGTGATGTTAATTAATTAATAATAGTCCTAAAATTATGATAGTAGTATAAAAAGAGTGGGGGCCAGGTTGTGTTGTTTTGCTTTGAATAGTGAGAATGATTGGATTTATTCTCTTAATTGTATTTAGGATTGAAGGGTGAGGTGAGCTTGAATGAAGGAGAGGAAAAGTGGGTGATACTGAGTCTGTAAAAGGTGTCACCGTACCGAAAGAGAAGTTAGCCGTTTGAGTGTAAAATTTAAAAGAGGATCCTGTTTAATATTTGGTGCATAGTTTTCGAGGGCCTCTGTCACGGAAAAAAGGTTTTGCCTAAATCACTGTTAAGTGTTAAGAACTTAAGATTAAGATATCTATATAAAAAAATTAAATTACTCATTTCTTCTGATAATTTTTAATTTTTTTAATTTTTATTAATTTTTTAGTTTTTATAGTCTGAAAGTAATTTTTTTAATTTATATAATTTATATTTTAATTTTTTTTAATTTCTCTATTTTAAAAGTATTTTTTTAGTCTCTATCATTTATATTTTAATTCATTTTTATTCCTTATAATTTAAGTAAAAATTATAAAATTATAAAAATTAAAAAAATCACTTTCAAAATTATATAGAGAATTAAAATGTAAATTATAAGAACTAAAAAAATAAGAATCATAAAATTATAAGAATCAATTTAATCAAGAAAAAAAAAGTAATATAGTATTTAAAATTAAAATGAAGGAATAAACTAATAATATTTTTTAATAAAAAAACATTTTTAATGTCCTTACACTTAAAGTAATTATTAACATTTGCATAGAAAAACAAGCAAAAAGTTATTGTTGTGCAAAAATAAGTAAAAAAAGCTATTGATGTTGCAGCAGGGTAGCCTTTATGGTCGACGACAGATGCACACCGACACTGCTCTTCTGAAAGAGAGAGAGAGAGCTTGGAGCAAGTGAACAACTCTATAAAGAGAAGTGTAGGAAACAGGTTCTCTTTAAAAAAATTTCCATAATTCCTCTTTTATGTTTATAATATTTTATTTCTTTCCGACATCCAAATAACTGAAACAAACAAGGTACTCTAAGAGTGAGTATTTATATTTTAAAATGAAACTAAATAATTGTAAGATTTAATTAAATTTTTTTAATTTGTTTACTAAAATTAATGTATAGTTTAATCATTCAACAAAATTTTAAGTAAATTAAACCTTTGAAATTTTTACTTATTACTGTATACTTTAGTACTTTCATCCCTTTTTATTTAAAATTCTCAGATTGTTATTTTTTATAAATTTTTTCAATAATTGAATCGACTAAATTATTTTTAGCATTTTTCTATTAAAAGTTAATTGACCAAAATATTAAATTTTACCATCAATCAAAGCTTTTGGTATTGAGAACATATCTTAATATCAATTTTGCATGATTATATTACTTAAAAATTACAAAAAAGAGTATGATATAGGAATGGAACAAGTCCAAGGATCACTCAGAAGTATCTTGAGTGCTCAATTAAGTCATAGCAACAATTCATCATATTCAATGAAATTATCAAACTTCAACTACTTTAAGATAATGTCAGATCATACTATAAAATTTTTCATTTATCACATACAAGATGACAGCATCACAAAAAAAGAAATCTCAACAGTAAAGCTAACTAATCAATCTTTGCCTATGATGGGTTCAAATTAAGTGACTAGCAATCCTTCAGATGAACCTCAAACACCTCTGCTTGATCTTGCAGGTAAATGGTAATTATCACCACCAAGCAACTTTGTGGCTTTTTCCTTAGTAATTGCAGAATTGATCCTTTTCTTCATTTCTTGTGTGCAAAGCTTTGAGCTGATATCTTTCCTCTTCAAAGCACTCCTCACCTTGTAAACCTAACCATCCAAAGAACTCATTGCTTTGGCCTTCCTAATGAACTTCTTATCTTCAGCTTCTTGAATCAGTCTTCCAATCTCTTCAGCTGACAGTCTTTCTTTGTCATTGATTATGGTAATCTTGTTCTTATTGCAAGTGGTTTTTTCCTAGCCAGAAACACATAAGATATCATTTGCATCTATAAGAAAAACACATATACAAAGGATGGCGGCAGAAAGAACAAAAGTACCCAGCAAATTGTTATCTATGGATCATGTTCTCTCACCCTCGTAAACCTAAATCTTGGCCCCATATTGGTTATCTTTTCGTGTATTGTAAACTTCTGTCTTCCTAACAGGAATGGAAGTGTTCCTTGGAATCACTACACTCATGATATCTCCATGTAAAGGATCGAGTATACCAAGGGATACGTGGTGTAAAATCCGAAAATACCAAGTTTGGAACATTATTCTTACTAGGGTTAATACTCATGCACGAATCCCTTTCCCTTGAAGAACTTCTTCAATAACTCCTGCACTTTGGGAATCCTCGAAGAACCACCAATAAGAACAACATCATGTACATCATTCTTGTCCAACTTAGCATAAGACATTTATCTACTTAATTTCTCCATAGTCCGATCCATACACTCTTCAAAGAGCTCCATATTTATTTCTTCAAATTTTGCTCGAGTGATTGAACAACAAAAGTCAGTGCCCTAAAATAAAGCATCAACCTCCTCACGGCTCTTGGATTCCCCCACTAATGTCCATTTTGTTCTTCCTCTTCAACAACTGCGATCTTTACGGGTGTTTCCAATTAAGTGTACATTAAAAAAGCACATATATAGCAATACGAAATCAAATCACAATACAGTGTAACAAATATAATTAACAGAAGAGGAAAGTCATAATAAACTATACCTCTTTATAGTAGATAGATAAATTTGTTATAATTCTCGTAAACAAGCATTTGCAAGTCCATGTCTAGATTATTTATTTCAATTATCATTCCAACATGTCTTTGGATTAATTACACCTTCCAAATTTGACTTACATGCTTTCATGAATGATTATTTATTTCAATTATTGATTAACGTACCTATCAATTGACTTACAAGTAACGAAGAGTAAGGATTTATAGTAAAAATATTTCAATAATTAGCTTGTTTATTGTTTCCCTTAATCTGTGTTAAAAAAATATAAACATTAATCATTTTGGAATAGATAGAATATAATAAGATGAAGTTGTTCTTTTTCTTATTGGAATTGGGGAAGATGAATAACAATTATGTGAGGAAAAATTAAGTAGAAAAAGATACATTATTAATTTTAAAATATTAAAGATAATTTTGAAATAACAACATAAATTATTGATAAATTTAATATGATTGATAAATTAATCAAGTTTTTTTAGGATAGAAATTAGTTGAAGAGTCATATATATAAAGATGAAGAGGGTATTTATAGTCAGTAAACTTTAATGTATTTTATATTCACTTGGTTCCTTTTTATGTGTCCTTTAAGGTTGTTATATAGAATTTTTTTTTTTAATGAAATAGTCATGATTTTTCCCTTTTCATCTTTTTATTTTCACTCCACAATAAATGCATAAGTAAGATAACTAAATATTAAAATATAAATAAGATATAATTGATAAAAGAATAACTAATAAATGCATAAGTAAAATAATTAAATATTAAAATATAAATAAGATATAATTGATAAAAGAGTAACTAATGTAATCTTAAAATTTACAAATGATAGATAAATAAAAACAGTTTTTTCTTTTAAAAAATTCGATACTTATAAATAATCAAAGAGAGTAATTCCGTAGCATATGGAGAAATATGCCTATTACTTGGGGACCATAAAATCTATGAAAACAGCTTGCAGACATTATTCAAGGCATAATGGACATAAATGATTTATAACAAGTTTGGTTTTTTTTTTTCATTTATTAATTTTTACTTAGTTAAAGACATATTTTTTTCCCTTTTTCTATTTATTAATTCTGACCATGATCACCTAATTTTGTAAAAAAAAAAAATTAAAATCTTATTTTGATCTTATCTTATTTTTTGTGTTAAAAAGTATGATATTCATTGTATAATAGATAAGTCAACCATAGATATGTCTTCAACCACATTATTAGGGAAAAATATAATAGTATCATAAAAGAAAATAAGATTTTACATAATTTTAAAAATCATTAATAACATGATAAAAATAATACTAACAAACATGAACTTAATAATTTTAAGTTTATTACTACTCAAGATGTCTTTCCATAATAACATACAATTATTCTAAAAATATAATTTTGAAATTATGTATACATAGTTTTGAAAATACATTCTTAAAATAGATATATGATATTTCAAAAAAGACATTTCCAGAAAACAAAACGGTTCATAGCATGTACTCCTTTAAGAAAAAAGATAATAAATAGTTAAGATGTAAAAGGGAGAACTTAGCAAAAATGGATAATTAAGAAAAGAAAAACAAACGTGTGCGTGTTTTCCTTTTCCAAAAGAACTCTCTAGAACCTAGGCAGTTGCAAAAAGAAAAAAAAAACTACTAACAAAACATTTTCTTCTTTTTGTTTGACAAAAAATGAAAAGAAAAGTTATTTTTATAGATACTAAAATTTAAGTTTTCTTTCCAAGTCCCAGCTATTTTCTTTTCCATTCAAATTTTAAACTTTTCTTTCTTTTCTTGTTTTTCCATCCATCCAACCAAATATATCATAAAACTACTAAGGGTATGTGAGTGTTGGTGTGTTGAATTAAAAAAAAAGGAAGACTAAAACTAAAACTAAAACCCCACTCAGTCTTCCAGTGAAAAAAGAAAGGCAGCGATGGAAGAAGACTTCGACATCCCCGGCGGCGAGGAAATGGATCTCGGCGAAGACAAGGTCGGCGAGGAGCGGGAGATCGGCTCCCGCGGCCTCAAGAAGAAGCTCCTCAAAGAAGGTCAAGGCTGGGAAACCCCCGAAGTCGGCGACGAAGTCCAAGGTCCCGAAATCGCAACGACGCCAATTCCTCTGTCGTTTTCACCTTTCTTCTTCTTTTTTTCATTAATTTTTTTTCGATTTTTTGAATTGCTAGTTCATTACATGGGGACTTTGCTCGACGGAACTAAGTTTGATTCGAGCCGCGACAGGGATTCTCCCTTCAGCTTCACGCTCGGACAAGGTTTGCCATCTCTCTTTTCTCGTTTGTTCCAACTGAAAAGAAAAGAAAAGACCTCGTGGATGATGTGTCTGAAATAATTGGAAGCATTACCGTGAGTTAAATTTCACGTGTTTTTTTAATTCGCTCCCTGAACGTTGGAAAATGATGGTGGGATTTTTGTGTTGTGTGTGCTTGGTGTTAGAACTTTTTTTACTTCTTTAAGCCACTTGTTTGTTTGTTTTGTGTTGCTTTTGGATTTTAAAGGAAACGAATCCGTTATGTTTATGATCGCTTTAACTGCTGGTTAATTAAGGCCTGTTTGGATTGGGAAAACATTTTCCATTTTCACGAATAATTGAAGAAAATGTTACCTTCTTTTCACGTTTTTTCCAAACTTCATTTCCTCTTTTGTTATATCTGTGCAGGAAATGCTGAAAATGACTTTCTTTTTGCTTTCATCTTCATTTCCTGTACAAAGATTTGAAAGCAGGAAATTAAGTGAAAACTATGTGGTATTTCAGTAATTGTTTTTGAAAATGGGAAATGAAAGTTGAAAGTAGAAAGTGTTTTCTCAAACATAATAGACCCTTAGTTATTTGGCTTTACTTGATATATCTAGATTTCGATGAGTCATGCAATTCCAAATTTTATGAACTTATGAAGCATTATATGCTTATGTTTTTGTTCTGTTAGAGAAGGATGTATTTTGTTTTGTTGGCAGCCATTGGATTATTGTTTGAAGTTCAAGGTACTTTGATTGATATTCTTACAGTTACACTGATATTTTTCTGTGTTACACTATTATACCAATATTTATGCCAAACAAGTATGTGATAAAAGTTGAGGTAGGGAATTTGACATTGTGAAGTGCTAAGCAAGAAAAAGACATGGATGTTTAGCTTTTCATGTGTTGATTAGTATTTTGTAGACCTTCTTTGTGGTGCCTCTCAAGCTTTCTTAAATTGTTTTGTTGAAGTACATTGGCAACTTGCATTGCAACTTCAACTGAAGTATATGTGTTTGGTATTCATGTCAATGATTGAAATAAATTGTATGCTAAACTAGTTGAAGGGAAAATGGTGTGGAAGTAATCTTCAGGCTATTTTCAATATAACTCAAAAGTGATATCTTTGTTGGAAGTGCAGGGCAAGTAATTAAAGGATGGGATGAAGGTATTAAAACCATGAAGAAAGGTGAAAATGCTATTTTCACCATCCCTCCCGAGCTAGCTTATGGTGAATCTGGTTCCCCTCCAACTATTCCTCCTAATGCTACTCTCCAATTTGATGTTGAGCTGCTGTCATGGACTAGTGTAAAGGACATATGCAAGGATGGCGGTATATTTAAGAAGATAGTTACTGAGGGGGACAAATGGGAGAACCCTAAGGATCCTGATGAAGTATTGGGTATATATATGTCACATTTAATTCTGTTTTTGTGACGTTTGTGTTGATTATCCAAGTCTTAACTACTTGTTGTACTTGTTGTTGGTAATGCAGTTAAGTATGAAGTTCATCTAGAAAATGGAAAGCTTGTAGCAAAGTCTGATGGGGTGGAGTTCACAGTCAGAGAGGGTCAGTGCCTTCAAACTTCGTTAGCAGATATTTATTGTTTTCTTTTGCTGAGTATCTGAAGTAAATGTTTTATCCATGACAGGTCATTATTGTCCTGCATTGTCAAAAGCTGTTAAAACCATGAAGAAGGGAGAGAAAGTGCTTTTGACAGTTAAGCCACAATGTAAGCGCCGCATAATGTTTTGGTGATTAGCTATTACTAACATTCTTCATGAAATTTTCTTTCTCGTTTCTCTAATTTGGAGTTATGTTCGTTTCTTTGTCGGGTCATAGATGGATTTGGTGAGAAGGGGAAGCCAGAACAAGGTGATGAAGGTGCAGTTCCACCAAATGCAACATTGCAGATTACTCTTGAATTAGTTTCATGGAAAACTGTTTCCGAAGTAACTGATGACAAGAAGGTCATAAAGAAGATCCTGAAGGAAGGGGAAGGATATGAGCGTCCAAATGAGGGGGCCATTGTTAAAGGTAATTTCTGATTATTTTGAATGATGACTATTGTCTATTGCTTTATGTATTTCATAATTAATACATTGTTTCTTACTATATCTTTGTCATTTTGTGTCTTAGTGAAACTAATTGGTAAGCTACAAGATGGTGCTGCCTTTTTGAAAAAGGGCCATGATGAAGAAGAGAAGCTGTTTGAATTCAAAACAGATGAGGGTAACTTGAAATCTGCTAGTGTCCTCATTCCACTGCATCCAATATATATATTTTTTGGTCAAGTAAAGTGATTGTTTGATGTGCTGAAACAGAACAAGTTGTTGATGGACTTGATAGAGCTGTATTGACTATGAAGAAGGGTGAGGTTGCACTGTTGACCATTGCACCTGAGTATGCTTTTGGTTCATCAGAGTCCCAGCAGGAGTTGGCTGTAGTTCCTCCTAACTCAACTGTTTATTTTGAAGTTGAGCTAGTTTCATTTGAGAAAGTAAGTCAATTACAGTGTTGAATTTACATTCTGCTTTGATTTTATTTGTTTTAATTTTGATAAATAAAAAAATAAAAATTCTGAATCTATTATTAAGAAGCTGTAACCTTACAGCCTTATTTGGATAGTAATAAATAAAGACTGATCAAGATTAGATAGAAAGTAAGATAACTCTGTACGTTTTAGTGTTTTACCCACAACCACAACATTCTAATTGACTTGTTTTCATTATGCATCTGGCTTTTGTATCCAATACAACCATCTTTGTGTTTAGTTTGACCATCAGAAGTTCATTTCTTTTCTTCATTTATTTTTTTCCATTCATTAAAAATCACATAACTGAACCATCTTGCTACTCTATTTGTGTTGGACAAGGGTTCATTGCATGCGCTGTCCTCAAATAAAAACCAATTCTGCCTAGTGTAGCTTGGCATTGTGAGTATATATATTCTATAAAATTGATGTCTTTTGCTCACTATGAAAGAGTAGTGATCTGGAAATCAGAATCTTATGCTTTGTTGGCCTGGCACTTCCTTTTTTTCGTTTGCACACTTGTCCATTTTCATACTATGGATGATTATTTTGGCAGTTTTATCTCTAGTAATCTTAATCTGTTTTCTCCCTTCAGGAGAAGGAGTCCTGGGATTTGAACACTGAAGAGAAACTTGAAGCTGCTGGTAAGAAGAAAGAAGAAGGAAATGTGTTGTTTAAAGCTGGTAAGCATGCAAGAGCTTCCAAAAGATATGAAAAGGTAATCTAAAATAGATTATACATTTCACTTTCTACATGTTGATGCACCTGCTGATGGTACTGAAATCTTACTGTAGGCTGTAAAGTACATAGAATATGATTCCTCATTCGGTGAGGAGGAGAAAAAGCAGGCCAAGACCTTGAAGGTTGCCTGCAATCTTAACAATGCTGCTTGCAAGTTGAAGTTAAAAGACTACAAGGAAGCAGAAAAATTGTGTACCAAGGTATTATTCTGTCTTTCATCCTTTGAGGGTCACTAACCTTGTACATAAAATAATGACTTTTGATGTGGATTGGTAGGTGTTAGACCTCGAGAGTACAAATGTTAAAGCCCTCTATAGAAGGGCCCAAGCATATATGCAGTTAACTGACTTGGATTTGGCTGAACTTGACATTAAGAAAGCTCTTGAGATTGACCCTAACAACAGGTATATGCTCAGAATAAATTACTCTTTTTGACCTTTATGTATTTAAGATTTACTGAATCAGTTGCTTTGATTTTGGGCAATTTATCTTTTATTTTGCCTTGCAATGTAATTGTTCTCTATGCTTGAACCAGGGATGTCAAATTGGAGTACAGGACTTTGAAGGAAAAGGTGAAAGCGAATAATAGAAAGGAGGCGCAATTTTATGGAAATATGATCAACAAGATGACAAAGATTGGTTCCTGATAGCAATGTGAGTGTTCATTCCATCATGGTTTTATGGTATGTTTCCTTTTGGGGGATCAATTGCCAATTCAGTTAAGCTTTTTGCTGTTGATGTGATTAGAGTGGGGTTGTGGGGGCTAAAAATGTATATTTTGGGGGGCTTGTGTTAATATACTATTCTTTTTGGCATGCAGAAACCAGCTACCAAGTACCAACGGTATTGAATCCGTGGGGACTGGCAACAAAATCAAAACGTCATCCAATATGGAACGAGTAGAAGTTTAGTCCCTGTTTTCCTGGGGTTTGATCTTTCTTGTATGGTTTGTGCACTAGGAAAATTTGATGGATATTCATTTCGTATTTATTATGGGATGTTAACATAATTGACTTAATTATACGTATCCCCATGAACTGAAATGATTTGTTTGAGAGCTTAAGCTACTATAAGAAATGAAACTGAATAGATCAAGGTTTGCTGGGACAACTGGACAAGTGTGTTTTGATTAGATAAAAAGAACGTCCAAAAATAAAAATTCATTGTATATGTATAATCGCTTTTTAAAAAATTATCAGAAGTCGTTTTTATTTTTGCACATTAATTAATGATTATATCATGATATTTTGTTTGAAATGTATAAAAGGTTGCTCTTATGTCGAAAATGCAGAAGTAGTATTTTGTTTTTGGTTTATCAAAATATTGTTTTACAAGGATTTGAAGGTATGAATATGTATTTTAGGCTAAGGCTACTGTGGACCAGTTTGTAAGTGGTTCATGGGGAACAATTATTTTTAACCGTTAGAATAAACTTGTTATTATAGGTTAAATCGCACCTGATTTCCTCACCACTTCTCCTTCGACCACTATATTTATTGCCGACAGAGGCAATTTTCGGTGACAACAGTGTTTTATTTCTTTTCTTGCCATCTCCATCCTCTCCACAGGTTTGTAGAATAATTTGTTTAATTCGCAGACCTGTGCTTAGTAAAAAATAAAATTGATTTTAAAATTAAAAAATTAAAACCCTAATGACTTTAGGTGGTACACTTAACGAAAAACAATTAATGAAAGTGAAAAAAAAAATTAGATACTTGATTGAAAAAATAAAATAAATAATAATCTAAAAACGACTTTGGAGATATGAAAAATTTAATTTAGTTGGAAAAGGGTGCCAACTAGAATAATATTGATCCTAATCCAAAGTTTCTTTCATGTTCTACGTACGTGGTTTCAGCTTATGAATTGCATGCGAAGCTGCTGCCACGTAGAGTGTGAAATGGCATTCGGTATTCCCTCCTCCTTTCGTTATAAAAAGGCTACATAGAGTGAACACTCTCGAAGCATATTTGAGACTAACTCATAGAGAAAGAGAGAGAGAGAAAAATGGCTGATACAAGTGGAGGAGATGCAGTGAGACCGGTGGTAATATGTGATAACAAGTGTGGCTGCACAGTTCCATGCACTGGTGGTTCCACTTGCAGGTCTCTTTATTAAGTTCATAATTTTAATAAGGATAAAGCATGTTTTTAATTTCTGAACTTTCGTTAAAATGAACTCAGAAATGATTATTTTTCCAAAATTTAGAGAGTAAATTAATCAAATCCAAAACACGAGGAATGATACTAATAAATTTTATTGAGATTATAGGAATTAAAAATATATTTTATTAATCTTTTGATAAAGAAAGTTGCATGTCATTAATTGTATAATATAATTAAGCATACGAGTTCCTTGATTAATGCTTTTCTGCTATCCAAATCTCTAGATACACAGTTTTTTTAGTGTTTCACATGCATGCAGGTGCACAAATGCCGGCATGACAACTGGAGGCGGTGATCACGTGACATGCTCGTGCGGAGAGCACTGTGGGTGCAATCCATGCTCATGTCCCAAGACTGCGGCTGCTGGAACTGGTTGCAGATGCGGCACAGATTGCTCATGTGCCTCTTGCCGCACTTAACATCATACCTTAATTAAGTCTTAAACTTCACAAATCTTGAATGTGCTTTAAATCTAGCTATGTACTAGATAGTCTCGTTCAATATTAGTGTTCAAATTGTGGACGTGATTTCTAATATTAGTCTACTACTCTATATGTAGAGGCCTTTCTTTATGTGGAATAGGTATAACATGCTGTTATGCCCGTTTTGTACTTGGAAACTATCTTATAATGAATAAGAATATGTGAATTTTGAGTATTATATCTTGTAATAACTTTTCTCAAGTGCTATTGAGATTTTCTTTTTCTTTTTATAATTCTATTTATTACACTGGTCAAACTTTTAATCTCCACTATTAATTAGGTCGACTTTAACAGTTTAGAGAGACTCTGCTTTGTTTATCACCAAAAAAGATTCTGCTTTGTTTTCAATCAACTAAGATTGCTGCTGAAGTATGACTGAAACTTCTCATAGACTCTTACGTGTATATTAAAACAATAAATCATCTCAATTTTAGATATTTTCACTCTTTTGGGAAACTATGATCCTTCTATGAAGGTGTTGATCGATATAGAGTACTTTTTATCTAATTGTTTTTAGATTTGATCAAATAATCTATATATCAAGGGTGTTGTTAATTTGATGTGGTGCCGTGGAGGACTTCTCATCTAAACTCGTCAAACAAAGAGAGATATATTAAGGTTTTTTTTTTATATATATAAAAACTTATGTTTGATTTGTTTATTTTATCTGCTCTAACTTATAGGGTTTGAATTTGATTTTATGCTTGAAAGGTGTTTTACATAATCTGTTATTTGTTGTTTTCTTTTTTAAGCGGCATCAGATAATGGTGTTTCTTATCAACAAGAGTCCGGAAAAATTTAAAATCACAATTTATCACTCCTTCTTGGGATTTTTTCATTTATAATTAATAAAAGTTTTTTTTATTATAGGACACATTTCCTTTTCCTTAAGAAATAAATTAAAAGAATCTATATTTGGATCAATCAAAAACTAGTTTCTGATCCAATAAATTAAATCTTTGACATAATAAATTAGGAAACACTCGTTATATATGAATGATTATTCTATTTAAATATATCGAGGGTATGTTTGCAAGACAATAAAAGAATGATTATTCTATTTAAATATATGAGGGTATGTTTCACCTGACTTTGTTTTCACTTATGTTGAAGCTAAAAATAAGAACTTTTGAAAAAAAAAAAGTAAAAGTTGTTTGTTAGTTTTAATTTTTTTCAACCTAAAAACTTCTTTTAAATTAAAATTTGTTTGATAAATTTTTTAAAAAAAGACTTATGATTTATTTAAAATTGCTATCAGTCTAATAAATATATATTTATTAAATAATTTTTTGAATAAAATTAATTCAATTCACATAAAATTATTTTAAATTAATAAAATATTAAAATACAAATAATTTTTAAAATTATTATTTTCATATTTTTATTTACTTTTATTATATTTGAAATAAAAAAATATTGTTTTATTTTTTATTCTAATTTATTTTTAATTAATATATATTTATTTAGAAGAAAGAGTAAGAGCCACACACCCATTAAATGACTAAATGCACAATCATCCAACGGATTCACAGGTAATCGAAGAGGGTGCCTAAATAAAAGCTAGCGAGAAGTGAAAATAAGCTTAGATAATGGAGCTTTTTTTCAAGCTCCTTCTTTGTAAAAAAATAAGCTCCTTTTATTTTTAAGAATTTTTGTAAAAAATTGTTTGGCCTAACTTCTCCTAAAGGACAAAAAAATTAAGTTAAAATAAACTGGACCAAAGGGTACTCGAGTATCTAACGCCAAATTGACTTAATTTTAGGCACAGTAAATCTGTTACATTTTATTCAAATGTGTTGGGTATCTAATATTTAATTGCAATATTTATTATTTTAATTTTATAATAAATTCTTCTAAAAAAATTATAATAAATACTTAATGTTATAATCACTATTAATACAAAGGGTGCACTTTTGTATTGTAGCTTGATGTGATCAAATGCCATTGTGAAAAAGTGCACTAAACTTAATAATATTCCAGATGACATGTTATATAAAATATCAGGCTAAACATTCCATTTAATTCATATACGAGTGACGAGTTCTCAATTTAGTTCCTACATATAAAAAGTTATTAAATTGATCTTTATATGTATAAATGATCAATGTATGACACAAATAAGTTTAGTTTTTGCCACTATTAATCTCATTATGCATTCTTAATTTTGTCCATTATTTAGGGATTAAATTAACGATATACTATATATAGAGATTAAATTAAGAATGTGTTACATATATAGAGTTTAAATTAAGAATATATCATATATATGAGGATCAAATTACTTAAGAATGCATAAGAAAAGAGAGTTAATTAATGATCAATATATGACACGACTAGGAGCCATAAGGTGATTTGATGATTGGAAAAAGAGATATAAGAGTTGAAGTGATACAGATGACATATATTTGAATCTTCCCTAACATGTATAACATAACATATTAATTGCTAATGGTTGCTGATAAAAAAAAAATGCATGCAAAAATTAAAAGGATAACATGTGTGCATATATAGGTACAAATTGAGAATTCACAATAGGAAACAAATTATATGTTTAATCAAATATTATCTATTAAATATTTTTTTTACTAATAGATAGTTGTTCAAAATATTACAAAATATTAAAGATTAAAATGAATTGGGATGACTCAAAATATAATTCAAACTCGTACTAAAAAAATACATTAGAATTATTTTCAGAACTCAAAGTCTTCCAAATCAATCACGGGTCATGCTTCCCCTACTTCAATCGTGGAATCAATTAAAAGTAATTTTAAAATTTAAATTATTATGTAGGACAACGTAGAAATTGTTACACTAGTAAGAGTTGTGAAAATTTCTATTAATAATTGGATATTACTTCTTCCTCTTTAATAAATTGATGTGGCAACTTTTACTTTATACTTAAATAAAATATAATTATATTATATTTATTATTTTAACATGTTGATTAAATAAAGTAAATATTTATTTTATATAATTATAATTGAAATTAATAGTAGTTAAATATTTTTAAATTTATAAAATAATATAATTAAAATCCATAATAAATGCATATTCTTAAAATTATAAATTATATAATAGATTTATAAAAAATAGTTTAAATTATAACAAAATTATTCTTAAATTGAAACATATTGATAATTCGAAATAAAAATATAAAACAGTAGTTTAACAATACTGAGATAAATATTTACAATTTAAATACTATATCTTATGCATGTTTCATTTTTTTTTCCAGTATATATCTATTTTAGTTGGTAATAAGTGTTGTTAGAATATTAGTTAAAGAATTTAAAAAAGAAAATATTTATTAATTACAAGAGAATATAAAAAAAAGTCTTATGTAATATGATTTTGTGCATTTTAATAAAAAAATATTTTTTTTAACCAATACTCAAAGGATACCTTAAAAAAATTGCATGTCGTGTAAAAAAAAAAACGCATGTTTGCTTCAAGTTATTTTTGTGTTAAATAGAAACAGCACAACTTAAATAAAAAATAAAGTAGTATCAGGCCAGATATGGGTGAGCTTGCATGAAAGCCCAATGGGCGCCCAATTGGTTGACCCGTAAAGAGGTCGGGTCTGTATCCAACATTTCAAACTAGGGTTTGATATATACTCAGGGTTTTATCAGAGAGGGGCGCGCACCCAGAGAGGAAGCTTAGAGAGAGAGAGAGAGAGAGAGAGAGAGAGAGAGAGAGAAAGAGGAGAGAGTATTGGCGCTTCATCAAGATGGGTATGGTTCTCTTGTCATTGCATCACTTCGATCTTTGATGTGTTGCGTGTGTGTGTGTTTGTGGGATTTTCTTTTCTTATGGGCTCTGCTATTGCTTTTCAACAGGTATTTCTAGGGATTCCATGCACAAGAGGCGTGCCACTGGTGGCAAGAAAAAGGCTTGGAGAAAGAAGAGAAAGTATTACCCATTTTTCTAACACTTTTCTTTTAATTTCATTTTTTTTTGTCTTTTTCTTGAAGTTGCTTATTTTTCGTCTTGCACATACGATGTGGTTTGAATAAGAATGAGAATGGTTTCAATTCAGCTGTGTAAAGTGGCTGTTGAGTTTTATTTATTTTAGGGCGATGAATAAGTTCGTATCTACAAGTGTATTTGCCTGATCTAGGTTTAGTCATTTTCGATTTTTATATTTCATAAGGCAAATAGGGATTTCAAATGGTTACCTTAGTAGTAATTCGAATTAAAGTCATGCTGAACCAATCCAAAACCCTCTCTGGTTGAGATTTGGACTAAGATTTGAATTTATTTCATTTACAAATTAGAAATTTAGAAAGGTGTTTTTCATTCTTGTTTCTCCTGTTCACAACCAGAGAAGCATAGAAGACTCTGCCGATTATATTCTCTATACTCCATAGAAAAGAAACTGATTGTGAGGCACAATAGTGACATAGCAGCCACCCAATTTCACTGCAAGCTGAATTTTCATTATCTCTGCCTTATGAATTATTGTTTTTTGCATTTAAAATGTGGAAATATTCTCAACGTTTGCACCTTCGTTTGGATCTTTAATTTAATGGAGATTATTTGAACCTACTATGGATTATTATGTGTTTCTTGACATTTTGTTTGAGCATGTAGTGATGTTCTATCCCAATTTCCGAATTAGATTATCTAGGATTTTTTTTTTCTGGTTTCATATAGGTATGAGCTTGGGCGTCAGGCAGCAAACACCAAGTTATCAAGCAACAAGACAATCAGGAGGATTCGTGTTAGAGGTGGCAATGTTAAATGGAGGGCATTGAGGCTGGATACTGGCAATTACTCATGGGGTAGTGAAGCAGTTACTCGCAAGACTCGTATTCTAGATGTTGTTTACAATGCCTCAAACAACGAGCTTGTGCGAACTCAGACCCTGGTCAAGAGTGCTATTGTCCAGGTTGATGCTGCTCCTTTCAGGCAGTGGTACCTTCAGCACTATGGTGTTGAAATTGGTAGAAAAAAGAAAGTGGCAGCCAAGAAGGATTCTACTGAGGTGATGCTTTGTGAATTGTGTTCATTAATAGTTTTCCCCCCTTATTGTATATCCATATCATTTATTTCTTGAATATAGATATGCTTTTGCCTGTTGAAAAATATTGGGCGGGAGATATGTTGAAATTGATAGTAAAGTCCATTGGTGTTCTTGTATGATACTCTGGATCTTCTTTCTGGACAACATTTTCTCAAAAGTAGTTACATTGATTGCATGTGTTCCAAAAAAAATTAAATTCATAGTTGAAATCATGGTTACTTGCTGGGTGTAATATTTGATTTCTGACACTACTTGTATTATTCTTTTTATGAATAAGCTTAAATTTATTTATGATGAATGGTACAGGTGTAATTTTTTTTGGATTGAATAGCCTGCATCTGATGTGTGTTTCCTGACCCTTTGATGTTAAACTTGCAGGAAGGTGAGGCTGCTGCTGAAGAAACTAAGAAAAGTAACCATGTGCAGAGAAAACTTGAGAAACGCCAGAAAGATCGTAATCTTGACTCCCACATTGAAGAGCAATTTGGTGGTGGGCGATTGTTGGCCTGTATTTCTTCTCGTCCCGGACAATGTGGCAGGGCTGATGGGTATGCTTAAACCTGATTTGTCAGACTATGTTTGTGTCAACATCGTATTGTTGTTTGCTTATCTTATTTTTCCAAAATTGTGTAGGTACATTCTTGAAGGTAAGGAGCTGGAGTTTTACATGAAGAAACTCCAGAGGAAGAAGGGAAAGGGTGCTGCTTAATTTTAGTGTTTTCTAAACTTCTATTTGGCTTTAGTTCTTGGAAGTTGGTACCAATTCAAATGTACGTTTTTTATGACTGTGGGTCGACCACCTCTAGGGAATTGGACATCCTTTAGGGTGAACGTTTTATTAGTTTATGCCAATTTCAACCAAATTTTGTTTTGTTTGTTTATGTTACTGATAATTTGAAAGGCGGGGATGCATGAGTATTCTACTTACTATTAACATCATTAGATAAAGAAAATTGCAGTTTTTTAAATTACTGATTATCCTATCTGACCTTCTTTCTCTCGATGGTTGTGAAAGATATTCTTTTTTTAATCAAGTTATTTGAAACATGGTAGTTATTTCAGGCCTAAATGTGTTTTTGGTTTCTGATAGATGACTGGGATTAAGGGACCAATAACATATCGCAATAGAGCTGGAACTCGAGTATTCGTTCACCTTGTTTTATCTGCTGTTTTACTTAAAATATTCTTTTCCAAGAAAAAAAATATTTTGTTATCTTCCTTAGAATGTTTATAACCCATTTTTATGTGTAACTGCTAACTACTGTAATCTTATGGTCCGAATGATGAAAACATTACAAGAGCTAAAGTTTTAGAGCAACACGAAGGGACTTGATAATATAATGCCACATTTAGGTAAGGTTATGAATGTTTGCATCTTACTTTGAAAACGGAGATTTGGCTGCAGCTAAGCTAAACATAGAATACATCATGAGAGTTAAACTATCGCTCTTCTCACCACCTTCTTAGACATTTATCTCTCTGTTCTTTTGAATGTGCATTTATGCAAGTATAATAAAAAAGAGAAATGTAAAGAACACATTTTTTGTCAACACTCTTTGCCACAATAAACTGTCCTCTATCATCTTTGAGACATGTGACAATTCCAAAAGCATTTTCCTGTGAAAAAAATGGCTGCATACATTTTTGTTAATCCGATGGAGGCTTCTCCGAACTAGGAATGTCTTCAAAAAATAATCTCCGAGGTAGATTGCAAGACCGTGGCATTTGCAATGTCTCACTCTTTTCGTGACATATCAGGATTTGGGCCCATCTTTTCATTGTGTATTGAGTCCAAGAGCAGATTTAAGACAATCTAGAATGATGTTAGTATTGGTTTGGATTGGATTGACTAATCTGCCACTATTTTGTTTCGTTTTTTTTTTTTTTTGCTCAATTATTTTGTTTCGTATTACTCAATCTTGGAACTATATAATTCCAGAATAGAATTTTTTTAAAGGCAATTCCATAATAAATTATCTGAAAGTTATGTAGCTAGGGATTGAGTAATTTGGAACACAAACACAATACGAATTTCGATTTACTCAATTCAAAACTACACTTTCTAGAATGCATCTTATAGTAGTTAGTATATATACATTACTTAGTTCTAAATATATTATTAATGAGATGTAGTAGATATATTATATATTATTATAATGATGATAATAATTATATATTTATATTTTATATATTTTTAATTTTAATTTATTAAAATAATATATATATATATATATATATATATATATATATATATATATATATGTACTAAAATCACATGATTATAGTTTTTTACTCAATTGAAATTCAAAGAATCAAAATTGTAAAACTGTAATACTTGAGAGATTAAAAGTGTAATTAAATTAATATAATTAAAAGAATGTTAAATATATATTTCAAATTTTATATTATTTTTACCATTTTTATTTTTAATATTACATTACTTATTTTTATTATTATTTTGTTTTCTTTATTTGTTTTAATTATTAATTATATTTTGATTTGTAAACAAAAAAATCTTAGCATTTTAAAATTAATTAATAAATTTAAAATTATAATTATCTAAAAATAAATCTAAATATATAAACATGTTATTTTATATGATTTTTTTTATTCATTGATTTCAACTTCAATAGTTATTTTTATCAAACATTTATAATTCAAAAGTTAACTTAATAAGTCCTTCAAATAAAAATTTAACTTAATAACTTTCAACCTTTTTTTTTCAATTTTCAACTCATTTTTCAGTTAATTTTTAAAATAGTTTTAATGTAAAAAAATTGCTCAAAAGCTTTTTTATATTTTTTTAAAAGTGCAATTTAAATAATTTTATATAACATTCTTTCAATAACTCATTTACTTACGTCAAAGTAAATGAGTTAATGAAACAACCCACGAGATCAGATATTTTTAACTTTAATGTGTAATCAATCAGTAATTAAGAGTTCATCTTTAAATGAGTATATTTTTTTCAACATAATCTTAATTATGCACATAAATAAATTTCAGACAATTCTGTGTAGTAGTAAACCATGATCTCAAGTTTCAATTTTGGAACTTGCTTCTAAACCACGTCGTCAACAACACTCACTCCTCAACTCGGGTCTCACTCACCAACTCGCCGAGTCACATTAGTACTATATTTCGTTTCGTTGGTGTTCATGCCATTTCACTTTCCTTCTTCACTTCACTTCACCCATTTGACACCACCAGGTTCTCTCTCTCCCTCCCTTCTTCTCCTTCCACGTTAACGTCTTTGTTTTCTCTCTCAACTTTCACAACACATATATTTACATTTATTTTACATATAGATATCAGATATGTATACCCTTTTGTTTGTTTCTTCTTCTTCTTACGCTTTGTGGTTCCTTGATGCTTTCTCTTTCAAGTTTCAACCCCTTAGCATTTGACACAGAGGGTAACAAGTATTCATCTTTCTCTCTGCTATCATCTTGTTTCATGCGTGTATGATAACATATGTAGGATCGGGAGGAAGATTGTTCGAAATATTTTTTCTTTTGGGTCCTTTATGTTTAAATTAATTGTTAGCATTATGTGGGTGTACTCAATCTTATGGTGTAAGTGAATGCACTATTGTACTTGTTTTCTGTGTTCCTCTGTTACACGTCTTGGTCGGTGTGTTGTTGTGTTATGTTATGTTATGTATTAATCTGTCAGCGCTTTGTTTATGATATGAAGTTATGAACTTACATACAAGTGGATCTGGCTGGGGTTGATTTTCTTGTTCTTGCTTGGATATAATGTTTTCCTCAAAGGGTTTTTATTTTACTTTTTACCCTCTGAGGCCACATACATGCATATTGGTAATTGAATGGTGTAAAGTGTAATTCTTTGAATCTGTGTCGGCCACTGAAGAATGCTGTCTTTGAGTATTTCAAAAAAATTCCTTTGTGTGAGTGGTTTAGGTAGGTGGTGTCCATGTGGAGGATTTTGATGCTCTATTGTGTTGGCAATTGTTGTGGTTTCAGGCTCGGCTGTGTTCTAATTTGTTTGGTACCGAAACAGACTGATTTAGATTTAGTAATTGGGGTCCTTTTGGATTTACTGGACAATCCCAAATGTTACTTGTACTGTAATTCTGAGTTCGTAGTTAATTTTTTTTAAGCAAATAATTTGATGAGTGTGACAACTGACAAAGTGTGGCCTAGTAAATGAGTGGTCGGTAAGTAATTCTGTACATTACTTTTATGCCAAGTTGAAGTTTGTGACCCATGTTTGAAGTTTGCTCCTTGATAATGTTACCTAAGCTACATTTCCTTGATAATGGTTCTTCTTAAGCTTTGGTTTTAGTTTATAATTATTAGGTTTATTGTCCTGTGTTTCTTGGCAGATGGAGTCAATTCAACAAAATTATAATGATGATTCCATGGAGCATTCATCTAGTAGTCCTCCAGGTTCGCCTGATATAAGTGACGTAGTTGGAGCCCTGCAGTTGGATCCTCGAGTTGGTGAAGAATACCAGGTGGAGGTCCCTGGCATCATAAAAGAATCAGAACGGCTTCAACTTCTTATGAATCCTGCTGATTCAGAAGTTATGCTTGATAGCTCGCTTTCTTTTGCAATTGGTTTGCCCATCTCAGTCACATGGATACGTAATGAAGTGGAGGATAGTGGACGTGAAAGGAATCTTGCAGACGTTGATGGTACAGTCAATACAATTGAACTAGTAAAAGAAACTAATTTTAAAAAGAACAGTATATCAGAAAGTGAGGAAGAATTGAAACTAATTGTTTTTCGGTTTGTGATGACAGGAGGCAAAAATTCAGGTCAACTGGGTAAAAGCAAAAATTATGTATTGGTTCCTGGCACATTGAGTAACTCTTGGAGTGAAGCTGATGCAAAAAGTTTTCTCCTTGGTTTGTTTATTTTTGGGAAGAATTTTATTAAGATAAAAAAATTCTTAGAGAACAAAGGGATGGGGGAAATACTGTCATTTTACTATGGAAAGTTTTTCAAATCTGAAGAATATCATAGATGGTCAGACTGCAGGAAGATAAAAGGGAGAAAATGTATTATAGGACAGAAGCTTCTTAATGGACAGAGGCAACATGAACTATTGTCTCGCTTGATTCCCCATGTCTCAGAAGAATCTAAAGATACTTTGTTGCAGGTATCAACTGTGTCATCTCATATCCATTGCCTGATGATTGGCTTACCCTGTATCACTGCATTCTAGGATTTCAAAATTTCTTTTATTTTCATCAGTCGCCTCTCTGATATAGTCCTTTGTAAGTTGCAATTTTTATTTTCCCCCTTTAATATATATCCTTCTTTAAATTCTTTCTTGAATTGGCATGATTTATTATAAGGCAGTAATAATTTGGTTTAATGATAATCTGGTTTTTGTGGTGTTTTGTATATATAATAGTTGTCAGTCCATTTTTTATGGTTGTTTTTACCATGTAGTAGAACAGGAGCTATAAGCATCAAAGGATTCAATATCTTTTGGAATTAACTAATGCATTCTGTTAATGAGCTTCAAATAATACTTAGCTTGCTTCTCCTAGTCCATTTGATGTTGGAAAGTAAAAGCTTTACTATTTGCAGAGTGTCTTACTTCGTTAATATGACATGCTTTTTAGAGTATAGTCATACAATGGTAATTAAGGTGGAATAGCTGTTTGAATTATTAATATTATGCTATTGTGATGTAATACTGATGATTATTTGAATTATTGTTGCCAATGGTAATTTTCTTTAATCATTATAGTTGTATCATTTACATGCTTCAGTCTCACACTGATTTTATCTATATAATCAGGTTTCTCAGTCATATGTGGAGGGCAGAACTTCTGTAGAAGAATACATTTTATCTATAAAGTCTATTGTTGGACTTGGTGTTCTTGTAGAAGCAGTAGGTATTGGAAAGGAAAAGGAAGACCTTACAAGCCTTGCTGTGGAACTTGGGAAGAACAATCGGGTGTTTTCAGTACCAACTTGTAAAGCTTGGGCTTCTCTTGGGCCCAGTGATATAATAAAATATTTAACAGGAGGATTGCGACTTAGCAAAGCCAAAAGTAATGATCTCTTCTGGGAAGCTGTTTGGCCCCGCTTACTGGCAAGAGGTTGGCACTCTGAGCAACCAAAGAATCAAGGCTATGTCCACTCCAAAGATCATCTGGTTTTTCTTATCCCTGGTGTTAAGAAGTTTTCGAGGAGAAAACTTGTGAAAGGTGATCATTACTTTGATTCTGTTAGTGATGTATTGAGCAAAGTAGTAGCTGAACCTAATCTTCTTGTGCTTGAAGAAGAGACTAAAGTTGGTAGCTGCAATGATGAAGAGCCAGAAAAGGGATTGAATAAGGATGACCAATTTGATTATCATCGTCAATGTTACCTCAAGCCCCAAGCTTCTACTACAGATCATATAAAATTCATGGTTATTGATACCAGTTTGGTGCATGGAGGGAAGTCATCTGATTTAATGGAATTTAAATCTGCACCTTTTAAGTCAGTGAGTAAAGTTGAGGTAAATGCTGCTGGTATTACAAGTAAAGGGGCCAAACATACGAGGAAAGTAAACCATTGCAAGGATATGCCTGATAACATTGATAAAAAGTTGACAAAATTCACAGTAATTGATACCAGTAGGCTTTATGAAGGAAAATTATTGAAGGTGAGAGAACTGACATGTCTTCCAGTTGAATTAGAAAATGCTTCTAAGATGACTGTTCTCTCAAGAGAAAGTAAGGATAGCTCCTCTGATGAAGATTCATCAAGCATGGTGACATGTGACAAAAAGAATATTAGTAATACTAATAGCCAAAAAGGCATATCTGACAGTGATGCTACCAACCAAAAAGAAGCAAATGATAAGCCAGATAATAATGCAAAAAAAAGGGTAGAAAGCCAGAAAAATCAGAAGACCCGTGTGACTGATGATAATCAGCTAAAGAGGACTATAAAGCATCAATTCCGTCGGAGGGCAAGATCAGATCATTGTAATCCTATGGTTCTTCCCATTAAAAGGAGAAGATTGACTGCTTGTGCCAAGGCAGAGACAAGCCGCGCCGTTGAGAATTCATCAGGAGGCTTGGAATCTGAAAAAGTGGCATTCTCTCAGTCATCGAGCTTTCCAGATTCCCACCAAAATGTTTGTGATTCAGTTAGTTCTCGGCCGAATGGAAGTTCAATTGCCTCTTTAGCTGACAGAAGTGTGGAAGTGAATAACGAGGAAATCATTCTCAATGAAATTTGTCAATCCAGGAGCAATTCTTGTGTTGAAGTCGAGAAATGTGAATCACAGTCGGCGGTCACCTTCAACACACCCCAGGTTCTGTTGAAGTCTGAAGATGGTGAAATGGTGGCGACAGTGGAGGAAGATGGGCAGTGCAAAAAGGCAAATGATCCGTGTTTGTCAACTGATACTCAGGGGGTAGTCGAAAAGCCACAAAGATCCTCTTGTGATGTTGGTTCTATGGAACAGCAGCCTACTAATATAAATCCTAGGAGACAGAGCACAAGAAATCGACCATTGACTGTTAAAGCAATGGAGTCCTTGGGAAATGAATTCTTGCATGTGCAGAGGAGACGGAAAAAGAAAGACATCCTGTCACACATTGATGCTTTCAGCCCATGCCGCAAGGCTCGTACAAGCAAAACAAAGCTGCATCGTCATAGTTCAGATCATGGAACTGCAGTTTTAGTAAAAGAAAAGCATTTAAGTGGAGATCATAAAATGGAGATTGTAGAGTTAGTGGAATGTTTCCAAGCCACTAAGCTAAATTAAAGAGCATTTATACAGGTATCTTTGAAGCTACTAGTTATCATAGATGTTTTGACTTTTAGAAAGAAATGGATTTTGAAAATACTGACATTCCTCCTGTCTGACATGCAAATTTTATGTTCTAAAGGTGTCAGAGTTATTTGACATACTGTACAGAATTTTGCCATACTTCAGAGAATGCTGCTGAGATCAGTCTTTTGTTTTTAAATGGAATAGGAAGTCACTGCTTTTATTGTGTGTTCTTATCACTTGCAATGTTGAACACATCAACGGTTTAAGGGTAAATGAAAAAACAAGGAAATCATTTTAACTTCCAAGAGTTATGCAAAATGACAAATAAGTTTAACATACTAAATTTACTATAAAATGCCTGAAGTTTCAGAAGTAGTGATGCTGGTATGTAGGCTGTAGCATGGTGTTATCAATTCTAGTTTCTAATGTAATAAAACAAAAGGTGCAGAATGAGAAACTATTTTATCATTGTTTTTTTAAGAATATTGGAAAAATCACAGCACAAAAATTTGTTATTGTTGGTGGAAGGGCCAAACCCAAAACTTTATAAATCTTGTAAGCTTGTTGCTTCCACCCCTTTTTTTGTCTTCCGGAATGCACGTCCTTTTTTTGGCTTATTTAGAATTCCTATTATTTCATCGGTGAAGTATGTACTGAGAAGTTGAAAATTTTAAGGGCAATTTGGTTTAAAAGCATTTTTTTCTATTTTCATTTTAATGATAAAAACATACTCTTGTTTTTTTTTTTCACTTTGCTTTATGTTTTTCATTGTTTTTTATACAAACTTTTGAAAATAGGAAATAAAGTAAAAATAATTTTTTTTAATTAAATGTAAAACAGAAAATTTTCTCTCAAAGTAAACAGCCTCTTAGACGTGCATGCAGTTTCTGTATGGAATCTGATAATCTTTCTGTTGAAAACAAAGTGAATTTGGGTTCATTACGTGCCTACTCACTGAGAAATTGTTAATATGACTGATTTGAAAAGGAATTTATAACATCAATGATTTGAGGATTTCTCAGCCCTTGCATTTCTTCATTCCCCTTTCTCGACCCATTTGAATTAAAATTTGATAGCTAAAGTGGAAGTTATCATAGAAAGAACAATGAAGTAGTAAAATGGATTGACAAACATATTTGCACTGTTTATGAATTAGATATCTGATATCTGAACCGTTAGATTTCAATCAACTCTCGATACAGAAGTAACCAGTATGGAGCATTTACGTACAAGGATACAGAAGGGTTCACATCTTTTAAGCACTAGTAAACAATTGATAGAGGATTTCTCTAACCATTCATTTATAAATAAGGAAGATTTGCATTAAATTATCTATAAATTACTAGTAAATTTCAATAATTTTTTTAACAGAAATTGTCAATAGTTAAAAATTATCTTATATCATACTTTATAATTCAAACATATTTACTTATTATGAATTTTAATTATATGAAAAAATATGTATCTTGTGCAATACACACTTACTAAAATACTATTTATAAAAAAATATCTTGAAAAGTTTATTGCAAATTATTTTGAGTATAATTTACATTACTTCAAACACTATTTTTTTAATAGTTATTGACTTTTAATTTGTTTAAAACATGCACTATTTAACAAAGCTAGTAGGTTACTGTTGTACTCTCAACTCAAGTAGATTTTTCCATCTTTAACAAATATTGGAATTTTAATTTAGAAAAGAATTACAGCACGAGGGATAATATGAACTTTACCAAGGTCTTCCTCAAGAACTTGCAACCTTCAAATAAAATCCGAAACCAAACTTTTATTAGAAGGTAAATAATTATTTCCATGTCCATTGTACCCAAGTTTTTCTTGCAATCCGGAGGTTCCTTGGATGAGAAATCATCACCCATGAAATCTGAATTTAATTTAGGTGAAGAAATAATTCTTGCAATAAAATATATTATTGTCCAACTTCTCATGGTATTATGGGGATTCCCTTTCATCATATTCTACATTAGCCAATTGCCCTTTGAATGATTGAATATTCAGGGAAAAGTAAAGTTGCTTTTACGACTTCTTCAAACGTGGGAAATATATATTCAGACTGAACATTTTTTCCCCAAAGACTTGAGTATAACATCCATTTTATCAAATATATTAGTATTTTCAGTAATTGACTTTCCAAGGAAACTTTCGTTCTTTCAATGTAATGTAATGGTCCAATCCAATATCTTTCACCATCATTCCAAAGTTTGTCGCCACCATGTTTTACAGCACCGATTCATTAGGAATTTTCTTTGCATAAAACCCAACTTCAGCTTCCAACTTTGCCATCTTTCCCATTCTAATTAAGCAACAAGGTCATTAGGCATTAGCTTTTTGCAAAGCTCATGTTTCATACTCTGAAGGCTCATCCATCATTCTTAAGTACAGGAAGGCCTCCATATGTAATGTTGCCTTTTCTTCCTGCACCCTTGTGATCATGGCTAATGTTTGATTCATAGCAACTGCAGAAGCTTTTCTTTCTTCCTTCAGCCCTTTATATAAACTACAAAACACTCAAATTTCTTGACATGATTAACTGGTCTTTTTATTCTGTCAACGGAAATTTCACTTATTCAAATTTGACCCATTGTCACTTATTCAACCCTATATATCTGACTAGTTTCTGATTGAATCAGTTAATACAGTCAAATGTTAAAAGCTATACTTGAGAGAGATAAGATTATGCTAATCTTTTATTAGACTGTCAAAAGTTTAAATAAAATAACACCTTGCTCATTTTCCACAAAACATCCTTCATCATTCTGCATTACTAAGTACATAGTTAGAAAAGAAAAATGCTATATCAACAAATATATTCTTTTTTCTCTTTCATCTTTTTTTTTTTCTCCTACAAAACCACTACAGCTACAGCTACAGCTACTATATCCGATACAACTGAATTCCCCAAAACAGAATATTTGTTCCCCAACCTCATACCCACCTACCATGAAACCAACAATGTCCATAAAGTCCCACACATGATGACAGCAAACTTAAGATACCTTAACCTTCTATGACAAAAATACCATGAGCAATAGATAAACATTCCACCAAGCTGTGACAGGTATACACTGAAAATCAAACATATCATTATCATTAGTATAATCATGTGACTGCCTAAGACTTACTATACCATAAAACTGGTTTCCAACATATCAACAAATGCATGTGCACAGAAAGCCGTCCCACTGGTTGCCTCTATTTAATTACAACGTATCACCACCAAGACACACAATAGGGTTAAGCATCCACTCTGACAATGGATAGCAAAACCCCCTCTTCCTTTCCTTAAAGCCACCTCCATACTAGAATAACAGCTTCTTCAAAAACATCTTGCGGCTGCACTTGTTTGTCTGAAAATCATGTTATTCCTTCCTACCCATATAGCTCATAGCAAAGCAAACCAAATCACCATCCACCCTTTCCCATCTACTGCACCACTTCCTGCCAGACCATAGAATTGTAGAAACTTTCTGTTCATACCATTACTCAATACAGTGGACACCCCAAGCCATCTAAAGCACAATTGCCATACTTTAGAAAACCAATCACATTCATAAAAAAAAGATGGCTGGTATCCTCTACCTTTTGTTACACCCCACATTCACACACACTCCTCCTGCTGTATGATATGATGCTCTTCTCAGATTTGTCTTTGTAGGGATTCTGTCTTGAAGTGCTTACTATACAAACATCTTATTTTTAATGGAACCACATTATTCCACAATTCCCTCGTCAGCTCACAATATTAGTTATTTTTTTTATAAATAATAATTATATTAATATATAAGACTACTAAAAAAATAAAATAAAAAGATAGAAAATATCTTTTAGTTTAATTTATGTTTAATTGTTTTTTTTTTAGATTTTAAGACTAATTCTAGAGTTTATAATTTTGTGTTGTAATTTAGTTGCTTGATAGACTTATTATTATTAATTATTATTGAAAACAATTAGTATTATGTGATTTAAGATTTTAAAAATAATTTATTATTTTAAATACTTTTGTATTGTGAATTATTTTTTTAAAATTTTTATTATTTAGTATGTTCTATTTGTGGGAAAAAGAGCATATTCTCAGCGTTGCCAATGGTGAAACCAAGACGTTTCATTCTAACCCATGACAAGACTTCTCTAGTTGCAAATCGCATATTCAGTCCATTGGACTTGTACAATCAATGCAGCGGGGGAATCAACCAAAACAAATTAAATTTGTTGATGAATTTTTTGAATTTGAACACTTTCTTGCTGATAAACGGCTTTGATTGCATTTTCAGTCTGTTAAGTAACTCTTGTATGATTTTAGTTTTTCTTATTTCAATTGTGTCACTTCATTCCCTTAATTACAGTAATTGTCTAATTTTAGTCCATGTGTTTAATATGTATGAAATATTAAAATTGGTGTAATTGAAAACGACCACATTTATGATAATCTTAAGATACAATTGACATAATTAAAATCTGACGGACTAAAATTATATCATTGTGATGTCTAGGAACCAAATATATAAATAAACCTTGATAAAATAAAATAAAATAAAATTAAACTCAACCAATAGTACTTTTATATCAAATAAAAGCCTTAAATATTAATATTGCATATTACCATTACACCAAATCCGAAACACTATTTAAAGATTTCAAACCCAACTCTGCTTTGACTAAAGACAATTTGGTAAAGTCCAGGTCAAAATTGGGCCTTAGATGAGGTCGCATACAACGTCTTTTCTTCCTGCACCCTATCAAAATCAACCTACACCTCTTTCTCAATTATTTTGTAATGTATTAAGAAATAGGTACTTAAGTAGTATGATATTCTGTTACGAAATAGGTTTTGCATAAGAACAACACCTTTCATTGTTTCCTTGGGATCACATGTTTCGTAATTATTTTTTAATGTATTATGGGATGAGTATTTCATATGTATGATATTTAGTTACAAAATAGGTGTTCCATATTTGTTAGGTGTTCCAAAATATATCTTCCTAACACATTTAAAATACTATATACGGGATATGAAGTTCATAAAATATTGATGTTTATCAAAATGTTTATAATAGACTATTTGTTCCGAATCACATGTTTTGTAATTATAGAAGTATAATATTTTGGTTACGGAATAGATGTTCCGGAAGCATAATATCATTTCATAAGGTATTTCAGAATACTTCTTTCAGACCACGTTCAAATATTATGTATTTGATAATCCGGAAAAAAGAGAAAATTGAAATAAAAAACAACGCATATATATATATATATATATATATATATATATATATATATATATATATATATATATATATATATATATATATATATATATATATATATATATATATATATATTTGTATTGACAATCCACATATGTACAAGTTAGTTTAAGAATTTGAAAATATTTTTAAAAATGGGGTATAAGATGACTTTGATTTCTATAGATAATAAAAATTACCTAATAACTAGAACATGTCAGGTGCACATTTACTCAATATGTCACAATTTCAAATATGTATCTAATAACACTAAGCTAAAACATACATGAATATAAATTAATAAAGAGTGTTGTGATAAAATAAAATATCAATTAACTGATATTTTTGTTTGCGCATTACACAAGATGGGCGTTTTTTTTTATAATTAAAAGTTTTGACAAGTATACATAACCTAATATATAAGTTATATTATATATTATTCTTAAAGATTATAATAAATAAGTGTATATATGTTATATTTTGGATTTACACTTATCAATTTAAATTATTAGATATGGATGTTTCAACTATTGACGAAAATTTCTTTTATCGAAATTAATTTTAGAGACAAAAATTAAAATGGATTAATTAAAAGGGAATAAACAAAAGAAAATCAAATATACAGGTAAAAAAATGAAGATTGAGATTATTTAAAAATATTTTTTAGCTAATTGCAAGAATGGAGTGAAATGTACATTCAAAGAAAAGAAGAAAAAATATATTGGAATGTCTAATAAGGATAATGAAAAGAGTGAAAGCTTTACACTCCAAGTTGTGTATTTTATTTTATTATATATATAAATAATTTTTTTAGCTTATAAAAA
This sequence comes from Glycine soja, assembly GCF_004193775.1. Taxonomy (NCBI): domain Eukaryota; kingdom Viridiplantae; phylum Streptophyta; class Magnoliopsida; order Fabales; family Fabaceae; genus Glycine; species Glycine soja. The sequence continues at coordinate 46,395,724 of NC_041009.1, read as the reverse complement.
ATTATAATATAGAAATATATTTTTTATATAAAATTTCATAAATTAATTTGATATACATGGTTGCATTGGTAATATTTAATTCATAAATAAATGTTATTAAAAATATATATTATTTCATAGTGTTTAAAACTGATATCAAATCCTCTAAAAAAAACATTTTTATCAATTAATTTAATTTATCTCACTTACACATGTATATATTGATATCATAACGTAAGAGATGGTAAAACTTAATTGTTTTTGGTAGAGACCACAACTTCTTTTTTGTGAATGGTAGAGACACAACTAGAAACAATCCTATGAGAAAACATTTTAATTAAATTTGATGATAATTATTTATTTCAATGATATAATAATAATAATAATAATAATGATAATAATAATAATAATAATAATAATAAATTCTCATATTATCATCATCTCCCTCTTTAGCACGTTTTCTTATAATGAATTATCTTCAAAAGCAAGAATTAGTCATTGTCGTGAAAAAAACATATTAGAAGTTCTTTTAAACCCAGTAAGTTCTTTTATTACTCCAACCTATATCAAGCCTTTTGACCGAATTTGAGTATTTTCTATCCATAATTGATTTACATAGAAAAGTTCATGAGCAAAGGAAGGAGAAAGTAATGATGTTATCGTTGAATACAGCATAAAATGCAGAACTTCATATTCCTTGCTGATTTTGACATGTGAATCATTGAAAAAGTTTTAATTATTAGATTTGTTAAATATTAACGAACTAATTGTTTTTCATTCCATATAGAAAATAGAATAATTGAATTTGTTCGAGTTGTTTGTCAACAACCAGCGATCTTTTTCCAAACTTTAGATCCATACATTTTTACGTTAATTAGTTAATCATATAAATTATCTGTTGTCCATCACACCAACTGTGGCCTTGAAGGGAACATACATTGCAGACAGAGGGCTAACGAATTTCTAATTTTAACACTTATTGGTCTCTTTTTCTCTTATTTTTCCTTTCCCTTTGTAAGCTTTTAAAGGGAAATATGACTTTATGAACGGCTCATTAACTTAATACACCAGAAACACATCCAATAGATGTAAACCCCAGTATAAACACAGAGAAAGAGCAGTGATCGATTGAACTTGTAACACCACGCTAATTCATGATTAATTCTCTTGAATAAAAAATTTCTGTTTTTACTACAAAAAATATATAATAACCGTATATATATATATACACACAGAAATGAAAAAAGTATAAAACTATTAACATTATAGGTTTACACTAATTAATAATATGATATGTTCGTTGGTTTATCATGTTAGTTATAGGTGTAAAATATTAACTCATTTTATCCATCATTAATCTACATTGAAAAGCTTAATTGATTACTTTTATTAAAATATTCTCTTTCAGTTATGTTTTTTTTATTTACCAGGTTGGATCCTATATTCTCCATTTATACTTATTTTTTCATTAATAATATGATACTTTATGCTGATTAATAATTTTATTGGTATAGAAATTGATATATTTTATCATACAATTTTATATTACAATAAGTATAAACACTCTTTTTTTTGTCTCGATGTGTTTCCAGTAAATCCAGTAGCTTTATTAAAAGTAACTAACAACAAGCCTGCCATCTAACCAATGTTGTAGAAAAGCTGAAGGGATTTTATTTTGTATATTGATCTTACAGTATAGTTCGATTAATGCTTTTGGTTGGTAATTCTTGTGATTTATATATATATATATATATATATATATATATATATATATATATATATATATATTAATTATTGATTGATTTGTTAAAAATGTGTTGAGAGCAAAAATTGGCTGATAATTTGAATGTTGACTTGAGTTTGATAATCGTGTCACTAATGATTCTCAATATTAACATTCTTATAATTACAACTTTTGGTCTAATAGTGAAAGGCGTTCTTATCTTTGAAGCGATATTAAAGCAAGGACACATATAATGACAAAGGATAGATTGCTGTTGGCTTAATATATAGTTGTTCATTATCATGCACTGACTAAACAGGACGCGTTTTGATGATGTTGGAGATAATAGATTGATCTTATATGGATAGCAGATTGGATCCAAATTATTATGATGGAATTTTAATTTTTCAGTGTTTGCCTCTATTCTAAGTTTCAATTTTTACTTAAGGACTGGTCTGTCTTCAAAACCTGAAATGGCCACACCTGGGTTGGACCTGATTAGAGGATGCATTTCTGATTGAAGAATGATGTTTCTTTCACAATGAATTAATCGATTGACATTTGAAATTAATGTCAGGTTTTTTCTTAAGCAAAGATAATAACCACAGCTGTTTGCTCTCATCTCTCTCTCTCTCTCTTTTTTGGGGTCTAATGTCCTTTTCTTGTCTTGCACTCCAGAAAACGTGACAGTACCTAAATATAGTATTTATGTTTTCATGAAATTTCAAATTTTGTTCAATGAATTTCTAATATTCTTAGATATTTTCTGGACTCGATCTTCAATATATCCACAATTAAATGATAGCCACATGAGGGCCATTCACAATGCAACACAAATGCATTAAATTCACATAATTTAAGCAACACAATTGCAATTGTGTTCAGAAACTTAATTAAGATGCAATTGTGTTATGTTGTGATATTTTAGGTCATATTATATATATAAGTATTAAATTGAGTTGGAATGTTAGTAATAGATATTTTAGGTTAAATTATTAATTTGATCTTTCTAACGATAAAAAGTTTAATATGATTCCTTAATTTTTAAAATTGATACAATGTCTTTTTTGTTAGTATTGAGTTTAAATTTCTAACCAAGATGTTCCATGTAAAGATTATGTGTCATTTTTTTTATTGTGTATACAAGTAGTGTCATTTCTCACAAGAAAAATATTGTTTGTTACGAAAGTAGATTTCGTAATAACCGTAAGAAGTTTGATTTTTGTAAATCTCCTTTTACATGTTTTTTAAATTTTTAATCAATATTTTATAAAATCACAACCGTCCATTTTATGTTTCGTGCCATTCGTGTGGATTTACTTTCGTAACAAATAGCATCACTTTAATAGAGAAATCAAATTAAACTAAATAAATAGAGAAGCCAAATTAATAATTTAGCCTACATTTCATTTGTATATTTTTAATTCTTGATTAACATATTTATTTTTAAAATTTAAAAAATTGTAAGTGAGATCTATTAAATAGGAAGCAAGATGTATAAAAAAATTAATTATTAATAAATTTTAATCAACAATGAAAAAGAATATTAAAAAAGCCTATTATAGAGTGTGTGAGCATTTTTCTTAAATAATTCATGTCCTATATCAACACTACAGTCTTTTGAGTCATCATTTAATTGAAAAGACAGAAAGTGATCATAAAATAAGACAGAATGTTCTAGTTTGTTTATAAACATGATGAAAAAGACGAACGCGGGTAAATATATATCAGAAGACCTCATAAATCATAAAATTAACTGCAACAAAGTTGAGTGGTAAAGTGAAGATCAATAGTCAATACTTACCACAAATTAAGAGCACAACCGCTCTTGTTTTGTTCTGTCAAATATATGTTTCCCTTTGTAAAATTCATCCTATGATGTGTTTGACCATAAGATTTAATTTATTATTCCTTCATGATGAAAAATGTCATGAACAATATTCAGAAACGGTACCCCTTGGTAGGTGGGGACCCATGCATAACGTGTCTCGTGTTGAATAGCATCTCACTGTCACTGGTAGGTGTTGTCCCTAAACTTAATTGTGTATCTCAAGGGTGTTACTCAAAAGTTAGCTAACAAAAGTGTTGAATCAAATTTTAAGTGAGAAACGAAAATGGGGCATTGATGTTGACTCAAATTATAAACATGATTTTTCTTATAAGTTTAAAAGGTAAATAAAGGAGGGGAAATGGTCTTTGATGGTGAGAGGCTTTGAAATGGAGAACATAAAATCTTACAGTTGTAGAGCATGAAATAATTAATGGATGGTTGGTAAAACAAATGATGGGTTTTTTTTTTATAAAAAAAAAAATAGGGTGTTTGATTTTCTCCCCAAACAAAGGAAGTAAAGTTGCTAAAATCCCCCAAAACAAGTTATTTGCTTCATCCTAAGGTGAAAGAGGGGAAAGAGGGGTCCCAAATATAAGTGGGAGGTGGGTGATGTAGCAGTGACAACTTTACTTAGTAGGGCACCTACCCTAATGATCATTATAGTGTGTGCCTTATAAATCTCTCAAAACATTCTCGCTTGGTAGGGCCTCATTTTCTCGTCATTTTAGAAGGACAATCTAAAGCTATTTCTTTGAAAGCTCATTTTACTTTCTTTTTCTTTCTATTAGGGACATGGATTTCAGTGTCTGATTATGACAATTGAACTGCAAAATTCAACCTAAAATTAGGCAAATGGAAGCCCCATGTAGTTGAACTTCAATTTTCTTCAGTGGTTGAAGATGATAAATAGTTAAGGAGATTTATGTTACAAGCAATATATATGTGTGGATAGGAAAGAAATAAAGAATTAGAAAAAAATAAAAACAATTAAACAGCTAGGGTATAGCATTAAATCTATATATGATTACCTATTTACCTTCTAAAGGGGAAAAGAAAAAATTATCAGAACTGCTTAGAACTTTTTAAAGTGCTTATGCAAGCAATTCACTGAAGGAAAGCTAAATGGTTCATGAACTGAAAACCAGCTTTATCAAATTGATAAAACTCTGCCATGCTTTTTTGTTGGCCAATCTCATATATAACTCTTAATTAGTCTTCAGGTTGATTTTGCACTAACTTTATGTAATAAAGAAATGGGATCAACTAACCCCAAAACAAATTGGCATAATTGAGAAGATTAATTAAGCTCAATGGACAACTTAAACTTAACCAAAGGCAATTATGATGTTGCTTCGCAGTGCTCTCTTTATGGATTAATAAAAGAGTGTTCTATGATAAGAGAATAAAGAGTATCTATAATGCATATTTATTAATATAAATTGTTTATTATAATTTTGTTGGTGTTATAATTTCATATAGATTTAAGTCTTTTAAATAAAAATTCACTTCAATGCTAAGATTACTAAAGTGAATTTTTAAATTAATTTTATGAGTCTTACGATGTTTAAAAATATATTATTTATGATATAATATTGTTAAACGATGATTGCTTATATAAGTAACGGTATTTATATAATTAACTTCATGTCATAGGTTCTAGTAAGAAAATTTTTTAAATAAATTTACTTAAAAGTTAAACAACTCATATAAGCGCTTCCATGCCAGATACTATAAAATAGAAATAACCAGCAAATTAACAAATATTGTTATAGAAGGGAGTGTGTGGCTAGCATGGACCAGTAAAACATATGGCCCATTATGGACTAGTAGTTTGTAATCACTAGATTTATTTTAAAATATTCGGTGGTTGAGATGTATCATTTGATACCTTTGACATAGTTTTTTTAATATTTTATTTTAAACGGAGTTTACATAAATGTTCCTTTGGAATTAATACAATTAGTATAATATTTCGTTTTTCATAAAATAAATAAAAAGAATTTTATTTAAAAATTAATAGAATTTTTAAAAATTAAATAAATAAGAGAAAAGTGTTTTTATTAATTAAAATAAGAGTTTCATAGTATTAGAAAATAAATAGAGTAAAATGATATTTTAGAAAATAAAAGAATATTTTAATTGGTTATTTATTTAATGAAAGAGTAAAATATAGTTACCTTCTATAAATTAATAAAATAAAAAAAATAGAATAAATAATAGAGACATATAAGGTCAGTTTTTTATATTTACGATATATTTCTACGTTTTCTCTTCCTCCCAAGTTTGTTCTTCATTCTTGCTCTCCTAAAATCTTCTATTTTTTCCGTATATACCCAAACCTATTTAAATAAAATTATGATCCTAGACTCGTTAATCATTTGATCATTTTAAAATTTGAACACCACCTTCAGAAATAATATATGTAGAGAGATAAATGTTTCTCGCATAAAGACAAGTGAAATTGATGCCTCAATCTCTTCTCCTTCTCTTTAATACTTGGAAACCTTAACAAAACAACCAGAGAAAAAACTTGAGAAATCTTAGGAAACTACTAGAGACACCGCTATCGTTGTTGGACTACACACGTGAGTCCGCTTAAAGGTAAATGATGAGTTTATTATAATTGAGGTCAAAGTCAACATGTATAGAGATCCTTCAAGGATCAAATTAGGGTTAATTTTGGGATGTTTTATGCATTTTAATTTTGTCTGTACAATGATAAATACGAATTTTTCATGTTTGACGGGTCAATTTTTGCCCTAATGCGAATTAGATGATTTAATTGAGTGTTTGGCTTTGAATGTTAGAAACCTAGAAATTTGGCAATTCTTGATTCTTGCATGTTTTCTTGAAACTGATTTAAGGGTTTTGTTCCCCATGATGTGATCACATGTTATGTGCTATTCATTTTGAATTTAGGTGTGCTTTGAAGTCTTAATTTTGTCTCTTTTACTTCACAAAATGAAGGTTATCTCGAAGCACGACCATGCTAGATGAGAGCATGTTCATCTTAGTAAAAATCAGTTGTTTTAAGCTCGTGCTATTTTCCTAACAACGTGAGTTAACTTATAGTCTAAAAAGGACTAATAAAATGATTTAATTAGGCTTTGTTGTCTTCATGAAAGTTGTAGCCCTTGATTTTAGCTAACAAATACCATTGGTTTCACCCAATTCTGAGTTGTATAGTCATATAGAGAGTCAAATTATTGAGCAAAGTTCGAGCTGTCAAGATTGGGCAATGATCCAATGTTTACCTTAGGTTTAGACATAGTTAATGGTCAAAATGGTTTTTTGTGATCAACATGACGTTCAAAGAAGATCAAAGATCAAAGAAGAGAACAAAGGGGGCGATGTTCAAACCATGACATTCTCATTGTCGAAAACATTAGCTCTTGCTTGAATCCTCGAATCTCCCTCCTAGAATTGATAGTCACTATTCTCTAGATCTTCTCTTCTATGGCTTCGACGTTGTGAATCCTTAAACTCACTATATGGTCCCCAATAACCTTGACCTCTTCGAAGAGAAGGGGCACAAATCTTAGAATCAGACATCAAAAGAACAAATCTGAGAATCAGTGTTTGGATTTTAGAGCACTGAAGAGAAAATACAATTGTGATTTGGAATGGTGATGAACTTATCCACGACTTTGGAAAATTTCATTTTGTAGGTGCACTCTAAGGGAAAGAAGCTCTTCTTCATCACCAACCGTTCCTGAAAATGGCAGACTTAATATGTTGAAGAGTTCTGATCATTGAGAATTTTCGTATTACAAGTTTACTCTTTGTTCTTTAAATTACAGTAGTGTTTGAACCAAAACTAGCTTACCTTTTTTATTTGTGGTGGGGGAATGGATTTCCTGCTAGTTGCGATGTTTGTGTAAACACCGTAGTCGAAATCACCTCCGACAATGATAAACGATGGTCAATAGGATATCAAAGATAAGAGATCGCTAAAAACCTAGTCAAAGGATTAACTAAATAACCTTAATTTTAATATGGATAACAAGATCATTGTCTAATTTTATGAAAAATAAAGTATCGCATATAAAAAATGAAAAAAAAAACAACTTTCTATAGCGGATCAAAAGACGTGATCCATAATGGACCTAATGTTTCAAAGGTTCACCGGAGTTTTTCCTCTAAGGAAAAGTTCAAATGTTAAAGTGATTAAATTTGGGTACCAGCTACCGGTACACGTTGTATGTTCCTTGTCAAGGTTATGTTTCATTTATTAGTTAACATGATTGTTGACATAAATCATAAAATATTGAGAACTCAAATGAAGGAAACTGCAGGCTGAATAGTTAAGGGAAAAAGACGAAACTATAATAAATATAAATACTATTAAAGGTAATAGGTTCACATTATTCAAAATGCTACTATGTAAATTAATTTATACAAAATCAATTAATTTAATTCATTAATTGTGTTGTCTTTTAATAATTGTTCACATTAAATCTTAATAAAAATGTCTATCAATACGTGCTTTGACACGTCGCTATATGATTAGTCCTTTGTAGTTTTTGGAGACAAAGTTGTCAGATTAACACTTTCTATTTCGACTTGTTTATTTTTTGGCTTTAAAAAAAAGCTAGGTATTTCATACAATAATACAATAAATAATAAAATATATGCAACTCTGCTGTATACAGCACCACATTCAAAGCATCTTTTCAATAATTAAATCACACTAATCTGCAAACCAATTATAGACCTAGTATATTAAAATAGTATGAACAGAACCAATAAATCTTTTGTTTATCCTTACAAACTGGATTTTTGCTAACAACCTCTCAGAAAAAGATTAGTATAATATCTCCAGAGTATCTTTTTCAAACCTGAACTCCACTACAAACCCCTTTTCTTATTCACAAAATTAATAATAAAAGTTGTGAAATTATAAAGCTCAATGATTCATTGGGCCTAGTCAGAAGTTCACCACTGCCAACCTGGGATTCCTTTAATGTTCACATATATTAGTAAAAACAAAAAATGTTTTCTCTTAAAGGGGCGGTTATAACTTCTAACTTCTAACCTCTACAATTTCTAATGTTTTTCCCTTGGATTTTTCTAATCCATTCAGTAAAAAACAGGCACAGAAGCTTCTGCTTTTGGTGAACCAAAGAAAGTTACAGGGAAAAAGAAAAAGAAAAATGCCACAAGTTGTAGTTGACCACAGCTCAAATTAACCAAATGTCCTAATCACTTAAAATTAGAATTAGAATTTTAAGATAAAAAAAAAATGGTCCCACTAATACAGCTGGTTAGCAACACAAGTGAGAATCACATCGACCAGATTACGCGATTTAGGAGAAGGTTAATTGACATGATCTTTAATGTGATTTTAATAAAGTCCCACGAAAAATCTTTGTGGGTTGATGTGATGTATGAATTATATAAAGCGTACAATAATAGACAAAGTGAGGAGGGATAATCATAATGGCTGGGTAGTAGAAAAACTCCTTTAATAAGCACTATATCTTACAATTGGTGCCGTAATAATAAGAATTTGCACCAAAGAGAATACAGAATCGGTCCTAAAGATTTTACAGTGAATAGGTTGTAAAAAAAATAATGAAAAGAACTGCCCCTGATGATTAAAAATTAAAATCATGAAAAGGGTAAGAAAAGAAAATGGCTAACATACATAAGGACAAAAGAGGGTTCTATTAGACCTAGTGATAATAATGGCTTAATAATTCAAGGGGTGGTTCAAATTAAATCTCTTCTTTTTGTTGTGTACAGCAGTAGTCTTCCTATTCCTCCGAGCTTCAATTCAGGCGTAATGAATGGTGAATCAGAGCTTGATTTTCATAGGGGTTCTTGATTTGAGCCTATATTAGACAAAAAATTAAAATTAACATAAAGATCAATTTTTGGGGCCTAATGAAAATGATGTGTCACTAGCATTTTTTTTTCTCTTTGCTTTATTTACCATTGAAACTCTGAGATTGTATTGGTGTTTTCCTATTTGCAGTTTGGCCAAATCCCATCTGAACAATGGTGTGGAGGTCATCTTCAGAGAATGTTATTGGATACTGAAAATCATTGGATAAGAAGAATTAGAGAAAAGTACACGAAACTTTAAAAATAAGATACTTTTTTTTCTTTTACTGTTGTTTTTATAAGAGAAACAAACAACTAGGAGGAATTGATTACCTGAAAGCCACCTTCATTAAAACCATTTAGGTGTGGTAAATGCATGCCAAGGTTTTGGCACATACCAGTATCTAATGGGTCCACTGAGTTGTGGGTCATAGTTCCATTAGGAATGTTATTGTGGATTGCTGGGTTTGGCTGAGTTTGTTGCCCATAAAAGGGTGGCGCCGAGGAATCTATTGGGAATATTGGCTGTGCCAAAGAATTATTTGATTGAAATATCTGAAATCACCAAAAAGCCAACAAATCCCAACTCAGGAAAAAAAGAAAAGCAATAATTTTTATTATTATTTTTAGTTGAAAAAAGCAAAACCATTGTCTAGAGCCCTGAAACTTACATCTTTTGAGATTAGACTCTCAATACTAAAATCCAGCCTGGTGTTAACAGAAGCCAACTTCATAGACAGAAACTGCAACAGCAAAAAAAAGGCATTCTTAATGAGCAAGAAATCTAAAACATTATTATGACCATCATTTGATATGCTTATTGGCTAAGACTGGCTTTACCTCAACTTGGCGCTGCAATGACTGAACATAGTTTATAATTTCATCAAGCATTAGTGCTTTACCCGTGACCTAAAAGGAACAAACAATTCATAACCAAATTAGTAAAGGAACACATTAAAAAAAAAGACTTAATTTGTTTGAATTCTGATTTAGCTTATCAGCACATGCACCTTGTTGCAACCTGGGACAAGATCTTGGAGAAGCTTCATTCTTTCACTGATTTTCTCCCTCCGAACCTATTTCAAAAATTGGTTTACACAATGTCAAAATGGAAAAAAGGCTACACATGTTTTTTAGCCAGTGTCATTCAGAGAAAGAAAATGAGAAAATGACAGTGATTCTTTTCTTACTCTTTCTGCAAGACTATGACTATCAGTGGCTTGACCTCTTCTTGCTCTAACATGAATGTAATCCTTTGGAGGCTCAGGAGGTTTTGAGTTACTCTTGTTCTGTTTCTCATCATTTGCATTACTATTATTACCTCCTTTGGACTCTTCCTCTGCCTTCACTTGGCCATTTTCATTCCCCTCACCTTCGTTAGGCTTGCTGCGCTTTGCATTCGAGTCATCGCTAGCTTCAGCAGCCTGAAGTGAAAGACCCTTTGGGATTCAGGAAATGCCAATTTGAAACAGAAGCGTTAAAACAAAACAATTTTGACATAAAAAAGTCCTTACCATAGGGGGGTTGGTAGAGGTTGAAGTTTCTTTGGCTTTTCCTTTGGATGGACCTTTTCTTTTCCTAGAATTCACATAAGGGGAAGGTTTCTCCCCAGTGTCTCCATTTGGTGTTTGTTCAGAGATTGCGGACTCCTCTTGAGAATTGGCCACTTCCATTAGGTCTTGCAATGGAGAATTCTTGTTCTCCTGAGTACCCATTTGAGATCCAAGCACTTTGAGTGATGGACTACTTGAGACTCTAGGGAGCTGCTTCTTCCCATTTTCCACCAATGGAGAAGATCTCTGAGCCAATTCAGCAATGTTGAGGCACAATTGGGTGGTCCTGCCATTGAAACTCCTACTTCCAAAGCAAGAAAGCTTTGCAGCCCTCTCAGCAAAGCCAGGATCAGCTGAGAATTCCGCCACGGTGGAATTCAAGGACGTTGATGTCCCCAAACTTAGGGGCATGCCCTCTTTCACCAAGTGCTTCACCATTGTGGGGATCTTGTTCATGTTCACCTTTGGAGAAGAACTCAAAGGGGTACTATAACATGATGTGTTGGTGCTGTTGTTATTGCAATTGATGTAGGAAGATGCACCAACCAAAGGCTGAGAATGAGGTGAGATCTCAATCTCATCAGAGCCAGCACCAATGTTTCCCAATTTTCCAATCAATTCCCTGATGACAAAATTCTCACTTGACATGTTGGAATTGGAGGCTGCAGGAGAGGACACCATTGAGCTCAGAGCTGAATCAAACTGAAGACCATGATGATCCGTTGACTTGTCCCATGTGGGGGTGTTGTTGTAGAAGCAATCCGGGTTCTGCTCAGTTGAACAATTCAAAACAGTGACTTGAACATCCATGGCAGAAGACAGTGATGATTGCCAAGAGGGTGGTGGACAAAGATGGTGATGATGGTGGTGTGGAGAAGGCTCAAAATGCAGCTGAGGGGGCACACCAGCATTGAGAAAGAATTGGTTTTCCATGGAGGAACAGATTGGTGAAGCCAAAAGTTGGATAATGAAGAATGATGTTATGTAAGTTATGAAGGCCTAAAATAAAAATTGGTTAAGAATGGATTACATTAGAGGGTGGAATGGAGTGATCAATTTGAGAAGGGGAGGGTGTGAAAAGGGAAATTTATTATTATCTGGTAAATGAAAAAGCTAAGCAAATGGGAAAAGAAAAGAGATGAAGGAAGGAAGGGGGGGTAGATGGGGATGCAGAGGGGGGCCTAAATAGAGATCCAACACAAGTTGAGTCCAAGTTGTGTATGTTTGACCTTTTGTTTTTCTTTGAGTTGTTTATAATAGTTTTGCAACATCGTTTGTAGCATCGGAGTGGTAGTCAGTAATGTGGTAAGTACTGTTTAGTTTTTTTTCTCTGTCTCTCCCTTCACTTGTGTTGTTTGTCTTGTGTGTTGAACTCGAGTTGGAGAATATTACCTCTCCGTAAAAGACGGGGTCGAGTGTGTTTGGCGGGCCTTGGACGTCACAACACCAAAATGTCTCCTATCCCTTTTCTTGAAATGTGCATTCTCTCTTCCAACAACACCATGCAAATGCCACCAAAAGTTACTCCTCCATCTAATTTCCCCTCATGTAAGTATGAATATAAACTTCTCAACGTGTGGAATCAAGAGAAGGAAATCAAACAAATAAACGGCTTAAATAACTTTTTAACTTCTATAATATACGAGTGTTTTATTTCCTTTTTTTTCTTAATTATGCATGTGCTTCCTTAATTATTTAGGAATGTTCAAATAGAACTCTCAATTTTTAAAAAGTTCAATCAGATTGTCTATTACAATCATATATTTTTCGTTCAATTAGAGACAATGGTATTAAGTTACAAGTTTTGACGGTTTAATTTTATAAATAATGATGACTTTTAATCTTCACAAAACACTACAATTATACGATGAGACATTCTTCTTTCTTGCAGAGAAATGTCATCGCAACTTCTCCGTGTGCGTCAAACCTCATTATCACTTGCTACAAAGGCTTCCACAAAACCCTAAAAAACAGAAATAACTTACCTAAAGAACAGCAAAACCAAAATAATTTAAGGCATATCTTTTTCTACTTATCAGTGCTTTATTGTAAGTTTAATTTTTTCTACCCCACTAATGAATCTACTCTACTTATTTATTTATTTATTATATAAAATAAAGTTTTGTCACGTGAACAATACCAGGTAAGCATATATCACATGACATCATCATATTTATTCTCACTAAATTATAATTATATAATCATTAATTATTAAAATATTCTAATTAATAATATAAAAATAAATTATAATTAAAATTAATTAATTTTATATAAAAAAGGTTTTTCCACATGAAAAAATGTCACGTGACATCACCATATTCATTCTTGCTAAATTATAATTACAAAATCATTAATATTAAAATAATTTAATTAATAATATAATTATATTATAATTAAAATTAATTAATAATACTAATATATATTTTTGTTCTAATTAAGATAATTATTATAATTATAGTAACCAATGATAAATAAATAATTATATTTTCTAATTCAAATTAAATAATAACAATAATATATTATAATTCTAATTTAAATTTAATTAATATTAATATTTTTATAATTATGGTAACTTTTTTATCATTATAATTTTATTAAATTATCATAAATATTTTTATAATGATTATGAAAATAATAATAATATATTTTATTAATCAAAATATAATATTTAAATACATTAAAAAATATAATATATATATATATATATATATATATATAAATTCTAAAATTAATACCTGCACATGATATTTAACTAGTTTGTAATATTTGAAGGTTTCATTTTTATAAACGTTGCAATAAATTCTGTAATTATTTAAATTTTTATTTTTAATTAATAATTATATTTTCATTTTTATTTTTAAAGTTTTTTATTTTGGAGGAGTTAATTTCTTAGTCTTTTGAGTTAGCATTTTGAGATGTATACTATATGTACATATTATCTTTTGTTTAAACTTTTAGGATATGATTAACCAGTGTATATTGATTAAAAAATTAAAATATATATATTTATTATAAAAATTATAAAAAAAACAAAAGAATTATATATAATATAATTTTACGTATTTCAATAAAAAAATAATTTCTTAAGGTATTATTTTACCAAATTTTTATAGTATGGTAATATATAGTATTCAATTCAATGCTTCATAATAAAATAGATTTCTTCTTCATGAATATACTTAAGAACCTTTTTTTTTATCTAGGCTTCAAGCCGTTGTCTAGAAACAACGTTAATTAAATATGAAAATCAGTTTGATTTTTCTCCAAAATCGAGATGATCCGCAACTGTTTATGAATGCTTGAGCTTGTCATTGTAATTAAATTAAAGTTCGTTTAGCATCTCGGTAGAATGAACTATATATATTTTTCTTAAAAGAGAGTGTCCTTTAAGATTCTTTAATTTCCAAACTAGATGTTTGTTGCTTGTAAATAAGCCCTGTTCATAATAACATGGCTTCTTTCAGTAGGTAACACCCTCCTTCATATATTAGGTTATTTGACCTCGAAATTAGTGCATTGTATTTCTTAATGTACTTTGTTTATTAGGTACATAACCTTTCGGACAATGAAAAATAACCCCACAAACAACCGCTACTAACGCGCACAAATTCTTTTCTTATTTATTTTTGATTGAGTTTTCAAATAAAATTAAATTAATGAACTTGTATTCAACTCAACTAATCAATAAATGAACTAATTTATTCACCTAAGGGAATAACTAACTAATAAAGAGCCTAAAGTCCTCCTTATTAACATCAACTTGGATTAACAATTACCTGAATCATGATTGATCCTGCATGTGATTCCTATGATACGTTCCTTTTGTCTCTCTTTCAAGTTGGGTCTTTCCTACTTGCTGTTCCTTTTGTCCTTACAAATTGGTTCAATTCATGATTCCAATGGTGTGCTACCAACAATTTGATTCCTTATTTCTTTTCTTTTAGTCAACTGAAAATATAAAAGCAATTAAAGAAAAATGAAAACGGAAAAGCATTATAATTACCTAACCCAACGAAAAAAATATGGAAAAAAAAAATTAAAATCTTGCCTCGATAATGTATGCCTGAAGGACTCAACCTGGAAGCTGCAAGTTGGGGGGAAAACACGAGTAATGATAACTTGAGACACATGGATATGACGAACAGTATTCAATAGAACAATATGATAAAAACAAAATTCTTTATTTGGAAACATTAATTCGGAATTAAGAATGGATCCTTAAAATATTAAATTAACAGAGGGGATTAAGATGGACATTTTTTATGACTATTACTTATGATAAAATCATTACACTGATAACCGTATAAGCTTAGAGATAATTAGCTAAGGATGTTTGATAAGAAATTCTTTAAAGTATCCCGGAAATCAATTTTGGATTAGTAGAGTGTTAACGGGTGCAGGTTAAGTTGTGACCCAAACGATCAATCCAATTAATACTTTATCATATACAAATTGGATAATGATTTTTTTTTTAATTAGAGCCAACTCATATCATATAATTAAATTTATTATTATTATTATATATATATATATATGATAATTATTAAATATAAAATCATTAATTTTTAACTCACATACTTTAGTGAATTAAATGATCCATAAATTTTTCTCTTTTTTAAGTTATTTTTCTTCTTATCTTAATTTTGCTTATGTGCTAATATAATATTTTATTTTTATTTAAAATAAAAATATCATATTAACATTAAAATCATTAATTCTATTAATTAAATATATATTATCATAATTTGATCTCCTTTTTAATGTATTTAATCATTATATAATAACAAAAATTTAGGCAAAAATAAATTATTATTTAAAAAATAAATAAACTTTTACAGAAAAAAATATTCAGACTTAATTAACCCAATTCATCTATGATTGGGTTGAATTGAATTGGGTATGTTAAAAAATTTACACAAATCCAATTCATAAAAATTTGACTGGATTGGATAATAGATTTAGTTAAATCTAATCAGTGAATACCCCTAATTAAAAATGTTGATTTTTATGTTTGGTATGAATGTTTTAATAATCATTTCTATGAATCTAATATTTATGGAAATCTTTTTTTAATTAAGTTTTTCACTAAAAAATCCATGTAATGTCTAAAAATTCAATGTTTTCATGAAGGATATTTTTTTTCATTCCTCTCATTCCCAAAAATATTTTAGAAATACGAAACATATTTTTTAATTTATAGGAAATGTAATTCCCAAGAAATATAATTTTAAGGAAATATGATTCTCTAAGATAAAAAGAAAATAACTTTGTTAGTTCATAAATTACATCCTACTCATTTTTTTAACAGAAATAGTTAATCCCTAATGTGATTAACAAATTAATCTCATCTTAATCTCATAAGGATATTTTTTTATATGATAACTTCTAAGGTTATTACCAACAAGGTGGATCATGTTTGATAGATAGTTGGATTTTTTAAATATATGTTGGGTAAAAAAATAAAGTTCATTTCGATGATTTCTTTCACTTTAATGATTAGTCTCATGACTTTCAATTATAAATATGTTTTCTCATAAAAAAAATATTTCAATGTAATTGATAACTAATCTTAAACATTTTATTATCAAATTTTGGACTTTAATACATGAAATGATCATATTTCATATCATCGACTTTAGAACTTTACTTAATCTTTATTATGCTCTTAAAGTCGTAGAACTAATAATAGGGATGGCCAAAGCTAGTTGTTGATGATATTCACTGTGAGAGAGGAGAAAAAATTTCCTTAAGAAGTTCATTCACTTTAAAGAGTAAAATGTGTTTTTGATCATTGTAATTTCAGTGAAATTTAGTTTTAGTGCTTACATTGACCCTTAAAGAGCACGTGTTTGTATATGTATGACTTTGTCAACACCGTAAGTTGTATGGGTGCCTTGATGCACGTCTTGGACATGACATATCAAGAGTGCAATGTTTCTAGGGATCTATCCTTTTGAGTCTTATAAATGCTTAAAAATGAATCAACTTCTTTTGAGAGAATTGGTCGAGACAATGTAATTTTTATTTGATTGACATAAATAAATAACAAAAATGATTTATGTAAATGTGTGGCACACACAAATACCTAGTTTGGCTAATATCCATACGTATGTTTTGGTGTTAGTATGTCAACAAGTTATAACTAAATATTATCTTAAAATACATCATGGGTGTACTTACTTAACCTACTTATACTAAAAAAAAGTGTATATATATATATTTTGTAATTGTTTGATAAAATATAATAATTATGCCATGATAATATAAAATTATCACAAATAATTGTGTATACGATTTTTAAAATAATAATAATTAAAATCAATAAATTTGTAATGCATGTAAATTGTGATTGAATTATAGTTGAACATAGTTTTTTTTCTCTCTCTCAGATATAATATATAATCGTCGGGAATGCTTTGTATTTTGCAATAGTCAAATTTAGTTTATGCGGCTCGCGTTCGATGCAACTTTGATTCTACGTTCTTGTGCATTATCTTTGTAAACTACGTCCTGCTTCTGCTTAAAAATCTGTGTGCCTACCGTTTAGTCAAATTCTTTTTTATTTTATTATTAAAAGTACGCATATTCCATTTAAGATGCTTTCTGTAAATTGTAAAATAAACCAGAAAATGCTCCACGTGAAAGTGAGAGGTCAAACACTCACAGCGTAGCAAGTCTTGCAATATTGTGATTGATTATGTGTATATTGTGTCAATGACTTTTTAACAGCTTTGGATCCAAAAAACAACGTGAAGAACAGAAAATAAAAACTGCTTTAGAATGTAATAATTACGATGTAATTTATACGTCTTGTTTTTTTTAACAAAAAATTATACGTTGTGTACCTAAAATTAATTTTACCAATAAAAATTTAAAAACAATTACATCTCTTAAAATTAATTTTATACATAAAAATTATTTTTGTCCGCTTTAAAAACTGTCCTAATAAGTTGTCAAGCACAATTAATTCTCCCAGAATTAATTTTGATAATCTTAAAATTGATTTTTTTTTCTTGGGAAAGAGATTAGAGTGTCTTTCTTTCAACTCATGAGTCAGAAATTAATCTTACTCACAGTATATAATTATCGTTGACCCAACATTTTTTTACACATAGTAGTAATGGATTCTCACACTTAATGTAACAAAATTTTACACTACTATCTAAATCCTTGTTTGGTAGAAATTAAGCACGTGCATATGTAAGAACTACGTACAGGCCCAAACCCCGTAAAGAATGTGAATATGTGAGAACTATTCGTGTTTAAAAGAAATTTGTATGAATAAAGTGTCAACAAATGAAAATGTAGCTCCTTTGAATTTGTTTATGAGTGAGGGTACATTTGCAGTACCATATTTATGACATGCAGTTTCGTGAATCAAATATAATACAACACCATTCACATCTTCTTTGCCGTATTTGCCATACATCCTATAATAATAATAATAATAATCTGAAAATTTTAAAGTTATCATTATTTAATACAAGAGACATCGTAAATCATAAACTTATTAAATTTCAAAGGTTTAAACTATAAGCAATGATGACATATGTGTCGAACAAGTTGTCTACACTGCTTTCTACTTTGTCGGAGCCGACGGGTATACCGTATAGATCGAAGTTAGATTATAATTGTAAAGTAGCATAGTTTATTAATGAAATGAACCAATAAATAAATCAAATGAAAAAGAAAAAGAAGGAAACGGACGAAGTAGCAAAGTCAATTTGAGTTGTACTTCACAATGAAGCAAAGAAAATCTATGCTCTTCCGTCAGCAGCATAGTTTTAAATTTATGATCGAGAGGGAAAAAAAATTAATTATTGCAGTTATCATTGTTTGGTAGAAATTAAAGTTCACGTAAGCAGAATAATAAGTGAAGATACTTAAGTTACGTACAACCCTCCAACTAGAAACTCTAATTGTTAGACTTGTTCGGAGTGATTTTGTTTCGACGCATGGGAATTTTGAGATTGTAGTTTTCGGCTTAATTAGAACTGATAAGGTACAGGACAGGAACAATAACTGAAAGACCAGTAGAAAGGGTGGGTGGAGGAACAATTAATAACTTGTATAACCTAGCTTTCTTTCTAGGATCTTTTATGCCCATTAGAACTTTAATGGTGATGACTTGAACGAACTCTACAAAATATTAACCAACTTGAATTGTTTTTAATTTAAATTATTTTTATTCTTTATTTCCTTATGTGTGTATATGCATGCATTTGTGTGTGATAGAATGGTCCCCAATCTCTAAGAGAAAAAAAAAAGGTTAATTTTTTTTTTAATCCCTATAATTTAAAAGTGTTATTTTTAGTCCTTATAGTTTATATTTTAATTCCTATAATTTGAAAGTGATCTTTTTATTCTCTATCATTTGTATTTTAATTACTTTTTAGTCCTTATTATAAAAAATATATATATAAATAATTAGCTACAAATTAGTTATAAATTAACAACTATTTTTTTTATTACAAATTATCTTGCGATAAATTAGTTATGAATTACTTGTTAATGTTTTTGTAGTTAATTGTAATTAATAATATTACTTATATTTTGATGGTAAAGACTAAAATGGAATTAAAATATAAAGTATAGGGACTAAAAAAACTATTTTCAAACTATAGGAACTAAAAGGGAATTAAAATGCAAATGGTAAGGACTAAAAAAACCACTTTCAAACTACAGAAACTAAAAGAGAATTAAAATGTAAACTATAGGAATTAAAAGGGAATTAAAATGCAAATGGTAAGGACTAAAAAAACTACTTTCAAACTACATGAACTAAAAGAGAATTAAAATGTAAACTATATGGACTAAAAAAACCAATTTCAAACTATAAGGACTGAAAAGGTAAAAATCGTAAAATTATAGACCAAATGAGTAATTTAACCAAAAAACAATGTAGGAATGTAGGAATTACTTTCTGTGATAGTGCTGGAATGTAAGGCATCCTTAAGTTGGAGGTAAAATATTTCGGAAACAACAATATAAAGGACTATATATTAGGGACTTTTTTTTTCCAAAGGGATGTAAGTTAGAATAAAGAGGAAGTGTATATAACACAAGTCCAAAAATAAAAGCAACTGGCGCCATATGGATGGTCATTAAAAAAAAAAGTTCTACTCATCCAAGTGCTCCCCCTTGATAGTGGGCTGACCCAAGCAACTCTAATTGGGCCTCTGTTGTTATTTTCCTTTACCGCGTTATTTGTTATTTTCCCTAAAATGGCCCAGTTATGTGGACATTCCTTTGTAGTCCATTCTTTCTAGGTCTTATTTTGTATTTAAAGACTATTGTTGCTATGAATCATAATCAATGAAAACTCATTGTTATTTTATCTTCTTTACAGTTTTTTCTCTAGTCTTTTATGATGTTTTATTAGGAGTATAATTAGAATAGCTTTTAGCACTCTAACACTTCTAAAAGAGATCCTAATGAAATTGTTCTCAACCATAATCAATAATCCAAAGAAAGTTCGATAACTAATTGAAAAATAAGAAATTTTTTATAGCAAACTTTAAAGGATTTGTATAAGATTGTTTGATACATATTTTATATTTAAAAATATGATAAAATCTATTAAAATCATTCTTAAAAATAATCCACTCAAATTTATATACTTTTTAATATCAAAATACTTTTTATAAGTTATAAAAAATCTCAATTGAATATCACTGGATTTTTTTTATTCTCCATAGAAAATCTAATTTTTTTTAATTGAATACTAAAATACTTATTTATATCATTTAAAAATCTTAATTAAATATCATGAGATTTTTTTTAAAAAATCTTTTAAATCCTAATTTAATACACTGAAGAAAGATGAGCAACACTCAAATTCTCACCTTCTCAATATACCTCCTATGAGAATAATTTTGTAAAAAAATAAAGGTAAAAAAAGTATTTAAGAGTTTTGTCGGAATATTATTGTTTTTATTTAAATAATAAATACATTTAACTAATATTTCTAGCTTTAATTGTGGAAAAGTTAAAAAAATATTATCCCTAATTGTGAGACTTAAGTAACTATATCATATAATATTAATTTTATTTCATACAGGGACTACTAATAAAATAATCAAGAACTAGGATAACAAAATTATGAAAAAAAAATTAAAATATTTACAAGCATATTAAAATGGAATAAGAGAACAAATTAAGAAGACGATTAAAAAGAAAAATTATAATTTAACTCTTACGTGTATTTCAATTTTCAATTGTAATTTGGGATTAAGGTTAGATAATTTTTTTATCTTTAAATTATAGGTTGATTAATTTCACTAAATTACTCTAAAAATTACTTGATTAAATAAAAAGTAAAATAAAAATCTCTTAAAATAAACTATTTTAAAACAAAAAAGTAAATCATTAATCAGTAGAATTTTCTATGTGTAATTTATATTTTAAAAGAAACTTATTTACTCTAATATAATTTATATGTTCAAAATTATTTACTTATTATAAATTTTAGTTATTAAAATAAGTATTTATCCTGTATTTCTGTATAGACTAAAATACTAACGATAAAGAAAACAAACAAAGAATTAAAAAATGGGTGATAAAAAAGCATATAAAAAACAAATAAAACCTATATAAATAATTCAATGTTTTTATCTTGCTCTTTTCCGTATTTCCATTTTTAACAACTTTTTGTATTTTATCAACATTTTTTTCTCTTCTTCTTGTTTTCCCACGAGTCCATATGTACAGAAAAAGGCATGAAATTACATACTCTTATAACTTACATAAAGCCTAATCTTTTAGCACAGTGAATAAAGCCCCACCATCACAAACTCCTAAAATCACTAAAATTTATAATAATAAAAAAAAAAGAAACTTAAGTGGAAAGTGAACTAAGGGGATTGCTATTCCAACCTCCAAATTTGCAATCTCACGCCTAGCTTTGGTGAAATTACAAACATACCATCTTCCCTTTCCAACACCCCCTTCCTCCCCTCACAATTTTCCCTCTAACGTTGACACCCACCATCACTTCACCTTTTCTCCCCAGTTCCTTTTTCCATTAGAATTCAAAGCTCTATCCTTTGAACGACATTTACCATTTTTAGATTTGTCTGCATTCATTTTACAGGTTAGTGAGAGTCTTTTATATTTTTGTACAATAAAATTATAATTTTATTATGTCGGAACACAACATAATTATAATTTTATTTTTTATTTTATTTTGACATAACTAACAAGAACATGTTTTTGTTAGTGTTTGGGTTGAGACATTCAACAGAATCATGGTTCTCTAAAATGTGTCAACTTAGACATTAATGAAAGTCCAAATTCATAATGAAATCTAATTTTGTTATTAATTGTTTTGTGTTATGAGATAGAGTCCATATGTATCCTTTTAACTCACTGAAATTAATATCATTTTCACTGTGCATGACTATCATTTATTTAAGAGAATTTTACACATGATAAAAATTAAACATGAATTTTTTTATTAAATAAATTATTCTTACTCGTGTAATCAAAATTTTGTTAGATAATTACTTATAAAAAAATAAATTTCATAACTTATGATGTATATGGATTATAGTTATTCAATTTATATGATGTTTTTATGTGTTAAAAATATTTGCACTCTAAAAAAAAGAATTTTCTTCTTAAAAATGAAAAAAAAAATCTCCCCAACTCTCTCTCGAGTCTTGTCCCTGGTCACTACTCACAAATGTGAATTGTCCCCAGTCTCTCGAGAACTTAGAATAGAATACTCGTCCCACACCCAATTTTCTTCTCTCTCTCCTCTCATCACTTCATATATTCGCAATTTCTCTTCCACCGTGAAACCCTAGACCCAACTGCGAGCGCGGAGCCAAGCCATGTCCCTCAACCGCCTCCTCTCCGTGGCCCGCCGCTCCGATCGGCGGGCCTCCGCCCTCTCCTCCCTCCGATCCCTCTCTGCCTCCGCCGCCGCTGTGGCTCCCTCCGCCTCCTCCCCTCCCGCCCCTCTTCCCCCCACCGCCATGATCTACGACCGCGCCGCCGAGGCCGTGAAGTCCAAGCTCCGGCAGCTCGAGAACCCCGACCCCCGCTTCCTGAAGCATGGGTCCCCCCGGCCCACCCTCTCTGACCACACGCGCATCCTGTCCTCCCCCGAGACGCGCGTGACCACGCTTCCCAACGGCCTCCGCATCGCCACCGAGTCCACCCTCAGCGCCCGCACCGCCACCGTCGGCGTCTGGATCGACGCCGGTTCGCGGTTCGAGACCGAGGAGACCAACGGCACCGCACACTTCCTCGAGCACATGATCTTTAAGGGCACCGAGAGGCGCAACGCGCGTGAGCTCGAGGAAGAGATTGAGAACATGGGAGGACACCTCAACGCCTACACCTCAAGGGAGCAAACCACCTACTACGCCAAGGTCACCGACAAGGACGTCCCCCAGGCCCTCGACATCCTCGCCGACATCCTCCAGAACTCCCGATTCGAGGAAACTCGCATCAACCGCGAGCGCGATGTCATTCTCCGGGAGATGGAGGAGGTTCTACAACCCTCTTTTTAATTGTTATGCATTGTTGTTAGTCTAATCAATTAATTAGAAATCATCCAGATTATTTCTCAACAAACTTATCATACATGAATATTAACTTAAGTTCCTAGACTTTAGCTTATAGCTACATTATATTTGTAAATAGAGTGACACAATGAGATGAAATGATCGAATGCTGTTGGGCTTAGACTATTTTATAGTGATGGTGTGGTGTGTGTAAATTAAACATTTTTTCTTCTTTTGATGCTGATTTTGGGGAAATTTCGTGTGACGAGGATTTTGTTGTTATTGTTGATTATGTCGATTTTGTTAAAAGGTTTGTTGTGTGAAACTGCTTGTAGGTTGAGGGTCAAACTGAGGAAGTGATTTTTGACCACCTACACGCTACTGCATTCCAGTACACTCCTCTTGGAAGAACCATTCTTGGACCTGCTCAGAACATTAAGACGATCACCAAAGCTCATCTGCAGAGTTACATTCAGACACATTACACAGCTCCTAGGATGGTATGTAGAAAATTAATGAGATCATGCATGTATGTATATTCTTGTTAGTGTGTATTACACTGAAGACATAACTTATATTCTGTGCTGGTTTGCTTTCAAAGGTGATAGCTGCATCTGGAGCTGTCAAGCATGAAGACATTGTTGAGCAAGTGAAAAAGTTGTTTACTAAGTTGTCAACAGATCCCACTACCACATCTCAATTAGTTGCTAGAGAGCCGGCTATTTTTACTGGTTCTGAGGTAAGAATATTTGTTTGGAATGCATTTGAACCTGTCTTGTTGGTAAATTTAATAACTTATTTCTGTCTGTGTTGCTCTGAAAACAGGTTAGAATGCTTGATGATGATATTCCCCTAGCTCAATTTGCTGTGGCTTTTGAAGGGGCATCTTGGAAGGATCCGGATTCAATTCCTCTCATGGTCATGCAAGCTATGTTGGGTTCTTGGAATAAGGCAGCAGGAGGTGGAAAACACATGGGGTATGTGACTTGAACCCCCCTTCCCCTTCCTGAAAAATGAAAAAGAAAAATGCTCCTCCTGATACTAACTTAATGTGTTTTGACTATAAACAGTTCTGAGTTAGCACAGCGAATTGGCATTAATGAAGTTGCCGAGAGCATTATGGCTTTCAACACCAATTACAAGGACACAGGTCTTTTTGGTGTTTATGCCGTTGCCAAGGTAACACATAGTGTGTTTTTTCTTAGAGGTATTTTTTAAAACAAAGTAGCCCATGCGATACTTTCTTTAAAGATTTGCCTGAAAAGTCAAGGATAAATCACCAAGTTTTTGTTGATGCAGAGGAACATTTATCCCCTCAGTTTTTGTAAATATAATACTTTTTTACTTCCTTTCTTTACTCCTTTTCTCTCAAGGAAATGTCATTAGTGATGCAAATATAAATACGTAAATGGTTTTCAGTGTCTCAGCAATATGTGATGGATGATCTAATAGTTTGATGTTTGAAAAAGTAGTATATTTTAGGTTATGTTCTTTATCTTTTTATCCATATCTTCATTATAAACCTTTTTCTCTCCTTAATTTGTTGTGTTTTCAGCCTGATTGCTTGGATGATTTGTCCTATGCAATAATGTATGAGACAACCAAGTTGGCTTATCGTGTTTCAGAAGATGATGTTACACGTGCTCGTAATCAGGTGGGTTTCTACTACAATTACTGATTCCCTGGTTTGCTAATTGAATCTGACAAATGAATTTGGCTTGTACTGTGTACCACAAAGCTTCGCTTATGAATGGATGTATTTATTGTCCAAGATATGGTTGGAGTTATGTTGTCTAGCCACTTGATGAGTTTAGCATATTGCATCTACTCAATTCATTTAAATGCACTTTTATAATGAAGAACTTATATCCAACATAAATTTGTTACAGGCTCAGTCTAATACTTGAGGTAGTTTCCTTTTTAAAACATTCAATTTTATGTGTAAAGGATTGGATTTTAATTATATATGTGATGATTGGACATAACATCTGCATACTGGTTCAGATTTTGAATGATGAAAATTTCAGATTAAACTGGTTAGGGTATTTTGTTCTGTCACTAGCTTTTTCTTTATGATGACATTTTGTGTGGTCTTCATTGAAACCTTGTTTATACAAAATTATATATGCATGAGTTGAAAAACTGACATGATCTGGCAGTGGTAATACAATTGCAAGTAATGAGTCATTGTTGATGATTATATATGTGAGATGGCAAATCAATTTGATATTCGCTTCATACTTAATGATATACTGGATTAAAAGTTTATTCAATTTTAGCAAAAAATAAAGTCATACCTGATTCATAGGTTATTAGTGGAACGTGCAACAGCATTTTACTCTTTCATTGCCTTTCTATTTCTGATGTCATGTTTTGCTGTTTATAAGCTTGAAAATTGTTTTCTAATGTAGGGAAGAATGCTTACCACACATCTTTTATATCTTTGCTAAGTTCAATTTGCAATTGCATGATAGTGCTGATATTTTCTTTTAAGCAAAATTCCGATGGTTAACTTTTGCTCCCTAAAAAATACGTTAACAATTGTGAAATCCGATGTTTGTGAGTTTCTTGCTCACATTGCCTCCTTCACAATCATTTTGGCTCATTTTGTATATAGCCTTTGGTATGCCCAAAGGTTGTTGGATTGTTTGATGTGCATTTATACTCTTTAAATATTTATGCTGTTTTTTAGTTATATTACTAGTATCTTTATCATAAATTAGTTGAATGTTTAATTACTTTCATTCTTTCAATTAATTTTTGTTTCCTGTTCGTAGTGCTGTATTCACTTGTAAATTTGTTTTTTACAGTTGAAATCTTCACTGCTACTACACATAGATGGAACAAGCCCAGTGGCTGAAGATATTGGTCGTCAGGTACAAAAGATCTTACACATAACTTCATGAATGCCTTGTTCGGTAGAGATGAGAGATGGATGAAAAAAATAAAGGTTAACGGAAATAGGTGAGAAATAAAGTGGTAATTAGAGATGTTTGGTTGAAGAGATAAAGAGAGAGGTAGAGAGATGGGTGGAAATAGGTGAGAAATAGTATAGTGGGTTCCATTATTTTTAAAATTATTTCCACCATCTTTCCCTCTTACCAAACAACCCAACTTAATTCCTCCTCTCTCCTCTCTCCTCCCTCCAATTTCTCTCACCAAACAGTCTGTAAGAGGGGCATGGGTGAATGTTTATTATAACTTAGGAGGTGTTTGTTTCAAGGTATAAAATTGTATTCCCGGGATTCACATTCCTAGGAATATTATTCCCATGAAGATGTTTGTTTGACAATTGTGATAGATGATAGTGAAATACTTGGTAGTGATAGATAAAACTCTTTGAGATGGCAGGCACTTGTATAGCATGATTACTTAGTTAAAGTTAATAAATGGCCTATTGATTGTAACATTCTGTATTAATGTCGTTATTAACTATTTTCCTTTGCAATTTGTACTAAGCCTCTTTCTCTCAATATGTGCTCCACTACCATTTGATGTTTCATTCTTTTATTTTGTTTTCAGCTACTCACATATGGTCGAAGAATCCCATTTGCTGAATTGTTTGCTAGAATTGATGCTGTTGATGCCAGTACAATTAAACGTGTTGCGAACCGATTTATCTATGACAAGGTAGTTATTGAAACATATCCTTACTATTTAGTAGTAGAGACACCTAGTTTATTCCTTGGAGCTTTCTAGTGGTGTCATGTCTCTTTAGAATTTATGATCTTGTCACATGTTTCTCTTGCAGGATGTTGTTATTGCTGCCACGGGTCCTATTCAGCGTTTGCCTGATTACAACTGGTTCCGACGCAGAACCTACTGGAACCGCTATTAGTTCATTATAGTTTTTTTGCCTCATTTAAACTTCATTGGAGGTCTGGCAAATGTTTTATTCAAATTTACAAGATTTATGCCTCTGGATGGCTGCTTTGGCAGCCATTTTTCATTTATTTGTCATGGACCTCTATTTTGTAACATTTTTGCAGTAATAAGTATGCTGTTGTCAGTGATGTAATTGGCATCCTTCGCAATTACTCATTCCTGTTGAAAATGGTGTTTACTTAAAAATTGCCCTTGTTTCTCTTGAACCTCATATTTGGTTTTTGGACCCTTTGAACTCATCGATTCAATCAATAGTGCAGTTGGATGAATTTGTGCCCAACACTGAAACAGATCAAGCTTGGGTAATATGATTGATTTGCTATATTATCTTACATTAGTTTGACCAATAAGATTATATTAGAAAACTAACCAGAGGGCTAACATGTTTAAGCTTTATTTGTTGGAAAATTGGATATATATATTTTTTAAAAATAATGAAATAAAAGAAATATTTTTAATTAGTATAATAATGTTTTTCATCTGCTTTCTTTCTTTTCATTTTCTTTTTCATTCAGCTAAATAAGGGGAGATAAATTTATCTTATCTTATTTTCGTTCATTCAAATACTCCCTCCGGTCCTTGTTACAACAACAAAGTCTTGTATATAAACTTGGATCTCTATAATTTGACTTGGGAACACTTAAAAATGAGTTGTGCATTCTGCATATTAAGCCACAAAACCTTACACGTACAGTATATAGTATTAAGAGAGATCCCAATCTGCTGAATCTGCCTTGCCTACAAATTGACTTGTAGGACCAAAATTTGGGCTACACAATTGGATGGCCTTTAAAATGATGGCATTTGACGAGTAAATTATTTTAATGACACAACAAGTCTAGAGATTTTTTGTTTTGTTTTACTTAAGAAAGTTAATTTGTCACGCGATCATATATTAATATTTATTTTTGTAAATTCTACGCGGAAGTCTAAACATCAAGAGTAACTCCTACATCACTTCAAAATAATAATAATAATAAAAAAAGGATAACTCCTACACTCGTTGCTCTTCAACAAAATTATTCTCTAAAATAATGGTTTCATGAGGATTCACATATGTGCTTACCTTAAATTTTTAATTACAAATAATGTTTTGTAAATCATAATAGGAATATAATTTTTGTTGATGTTTTTTAAGTAGACATGACAAACAAATTTGTATATGTGGATAGTGTTTCAGATTCATTCTGATTTTGAGGAAAAATACTCACTTTGATTGAGAACAGATAATACTCAAATTTTTTTAACGGATATGGAAATGGGTATGTACATACCCACTTTGTACTTCTATTCGTATCCGACATGTATAATAACTTAATTACCTTTATTTTATAGTGCATATGTTACCTTTATTTTTTTTTTCTAAAGAGTTAAGGCTTTTACATCTAATGTAGTTACTTGAATAAATAATATATATTTTTGGCGTTAAAAAATTATTTCTTAAAATTAATTTTTATGTTTCTTTTGCAACAAGGATGGGAATGGGGAAAAAAATTACACCCGTTAGACACGGGGATGAGTTTTTGAGAGCGGGAACAAGGAACCACATACCTATTTCCACATGTCTCGTTGTGATGTTTGTTTTTTTATGGATCTCTAGCCATTGTAATTATTTGATGATTTTAAGTTTAACGTTTTGTTAGAGTCAATTTTTATTCTATTATTTAATGGCATCTTAAAACACATTAAAAAAATAGTTATATTAATAATTTAATGACACATAATTAGATTCCAATATAGAAATTACTCTATATCAATAATGTATCGATAAGTAATGATTTTTTTAATCCCCTTGACGATAAGTCATGATTTAATACAGTAAATACAAATACTTTTTATCTGTACTTTCTTCATTTGAAAATTATTAATATCGTTTAAGCTAGTTACACGTAGACTACAAAATTATTTAATTGATGTGTATATTGAATGAAACATCTATATTTAATGAGATCTTATTTCATTTTGTTTATAGATAAGAAAGCAATAAAGGTGTTATTTCATTTAATTAGTTGAAGTACTTTTAAAATGAATTTGGTACTGTAAATACTATTAAATTAATTATCCATACAATAATTTAATGAAAAATTATTAAAAAAAAATTGACCAAACCTTAAGATTATAAAATGATGAAAACTTTAAAATGCAGAAAAAAACCTATAGTTCTAGAACAAAGAAAGCATCTCTTTTTCTTAATACTAAACTCTGGACACAAATATTTTGTATAATTGGCGAATAGTATATTCCTCTCCAATAAAATAATGGCTTGAAAGTACAAATCTGACTATTTTCCTTATTCTTTTCCCCAAAAAATGACCCTTGTCTTGTTTTATGATTCAAAACGGCAACCCCTATCGCCCAAAACGACCCCATTCCTTTAATACATCTCTTAGCTCACAGTTATCATCTTTCATGGATAATTGGATATGAATGTTTGCTGTTGAAAAATCCAAGGTTGTTCATTAAGTAATTACAAAATAGAGCTTAATGGCCTTGCACCAACCATCTTAAACAATTATAAATTATAATTTCATAAAATCATTTCTGATTGAATCACCATATAAAACTACTTCATAACATTTTTTATATTATTTCTATTGACCACAAGTATGTTAAGTTAGAACCCCCGAATTGATCCACTTACTCAATAGTAAAATATTAATATGTTTTTAAGCTAAATTTTAATATACTTTATCATATTTTTTTTAACGAAATAATTATTTATTCAGTACTTATTAAGCGTTATTTTAGTACAAGTATTTGTTAATTGGAAAGAGCCAATACTTGTGCAAATAATTGTAAACGCGGTTTTATCTTTCTGGATCAACACACACAAAAAAAATCTTTCTGCTCATAATTTTCTTTAGCGAATGTATCCCAATTTTTAAGATTAAAATTTGCAAGCTTTTCTTTTAAAAAAAATACACCAAATTAATTTATTGGAGATAAATTTGCCAAAAAGTAAAAAAAAAAAAGAAGAAGAAAAACTAAGCCAAAAACTTAAGTTAATTGACCTCTATATCTTTTAAAATAATTGTTACCAAAAACACATAAGGAATGATATGTAAGTAGATAAACATATTTATTATTTTAAAAATTGTTTCTTTTTCCTCTGACGTATTCTTAATTTTATTTTCTCTGATTCTTTTTTCACTTTACTTTGATTTACACCTAAAGCAAAATGTTTCAATCTTCCCTTCCCACTCCCCAGGATATGCCAACTTTCCCAAGCATCTTTTTTAATAACAAATTAGGATTAAAATTAAAAACCACAGTCCCAAAGTGGAAAATTATTTTCCACGAATATTCTTCTCCAAATTCTTTAATTCCCATTCCCTACTCTTCAAAAGCACCACCATTCTCTCACAACACAAACCCATCATTCTCTAAAAAAATGCTGGCTTTTACAAGAATGAAGCGAGTCACTGACCCGTTCGACCACCAGGCCCGAGCTCGACTCGTCGGTACTGATCACCGGCAAATCACCTCCGCCGCCCAAGGTGACTCTGACTCCCTTTCCCTCTCTTGTCTCATCCACGGTTTCCTCGAACAAGACACCACCAACGACGACTCTGACTCAGTAATTCATGACTCGGACTGGGACCCAGTCGACTCAGTGGACGACTCCCCCGACTCGCCGAGCAACTCGCCGAGTCTCTCTTTCTTACACTCCAACAATGCGGACCCTTACAGAAACTTACTTATCGCGCACGTTTCGGAGGCGTTGGAGAGCCTCGCGTTTCTTCGGGAGCGAAACGCGTCGCTCTTCCGGCGGAGCGTGGCGGCGTTCCTCCGGGAGAGAAGGCACGACGCCGCGGTGTGCGAGACCGCGCGGGACTCCTCCGGCGGAAGCCACGAGTTCATCGACGTGGTCCAGACCGGATCCGCCACATGCAGGTATTTCGTGGACCTCGACTTCCGCGCGCAGTTCGAGATCGCGCGCCCGACGCGGCGGTTCTCGGAGGCGCTGGCCGCCGTTCCCGGCGTGTTCGTCGGGGGCGCGGAGGAGCTGAAACGCACCGTTTCGACGGCGTGCGACGCCGCGAGGAGGTGTTTCAGGAGCAGAGGGCTTCCGGTTCCGCCGTGGAGGAAGAACCGGTTCATGCAGAACAAGTGGTTCGGGCCGTGTCGCCGAACCGCGAGGGATACTTCCATGGGATTTAACGGTGGTGTTAGTTGCAGGGTGGTGGGGTTCGACGACGTCGTTTCGGAAGCGGGACGTGGCGGTGGCGTTGTTGTTCGTACGAGATGATCTTATTCAGAAAAAAATAATTGTAATTTTGTTTCGATTTTGTAAAATTGTACTGTGGCTATAGTTTTTTTTTTGTAATGACATTTAAAGAATAATTTAACGAAAATGGTTTTGTATGGATAGAAACGCGGCGAACGCACATTGTGTTGTGTTATTCACTTCTCTTCACTGAATTGGAGGAGGGAGTAAGTATCACGTGTGGGCAGAATCTGTCGGAACTTGTAGAACTTGGAAGATGAGTCTTGTCTTTTTTATTTAATATATGTATGTAATTTAAATTTTGTATATTTATAATAATATATGTAGTTTTATTCATTTTTAAAATTTCTTCAACACAATTTCTTTTATTGATTAACATTAATTAAAAATTATAAAAGTTTATGATGTTTGTACATTGTCCAAGATAATTATCTTGGCAAGATCAATACTTTCAAAGAATGACTTAACTTAATTATTTATGTCATAAGACTCAATGTTTTAAAAATTATATAATATTTACTTGAAATCATTTCACCGAAACCAACTAATCGAGAGAATATTGAACTAATCATAGAAAACCTTAAACCTAGTCACATTTTATAAATAAAGGTCACACTCTAGCATTCTAACTACTTTAGAGCCTTCGACTTTGGGGCCCGGGTTCAAGATGTGAACACTTTTAAAAATACTATTTTTGAAATGACAATTTTGTAAAAGGATAAGTCATCTTTTCATGAAAGAGTTGATTTTCTTGAGATAATTATTCTGGATGATGTATAATCTCATTCCCTTTTAATAAATATATTTATAATTTTAATAAATTTTAACAAATAATAAATAATAAGTTAAAAGGAATATGTTGAAAATTATAAAATTAAAAGAAAGAATAATTAAATATAACGTAAAATCCACAAAATTCTCATTTTAAAAGTGTGTAATCAATAAAAGAGAATATGTTCTAATATTTCTCACTCCAAAAATAAATCACACTTCCTATATGATTATTTTCACTTTTTATTTTTTTTTCATTTTATTTATATTTCCTTTTAATATAATTTAAGAAAATTATTGTCAAATACATCAATTCAATATCCACATCAATTCTTGGTATGCACATATTGCCAATAGTTTAACAAAAACAAAACTAATATCAATTATATTTGAATAAAATTTTAAAATGGTGAAAAGCACGCAACGAAATGAAAATCCTTAACAGTGGATGTCGTCAATTTTTAGTTCAGAATGTTTGTTTAGCAGAAACGATGTTAACATGGTGTCGACACTCGACATGCATTTTCTACTTTCTAGACCCATCTTTGGATTTGAGTGTTCTGGAACGCACGTTGTTTTTCTCCAATAGGTTTTTTTAAGTCCTTAAGCTTTACACTTTTAATTTCTTTTGATATTTGGCAAATTTAAAAATAATGTTTTAAAAATTATACTAATCATTAAACTAATAAAATACAAGGTTATGATTTAATAATTACATAGTAAGTAATAAAGTAATAATAATTAAAAATTCATAATTAAATACTATTTTTTTATTCATACAGCTTATATTTAAAGACTTTTATCTATCTTAAAGTCATTTTAAACAGAAATTTAAAAAGAAAAGGGGGAAATTAAAGACAGTGGATTCAAACCGATTGTCTCTAGTTATTTTGGTCAATTTTGACCAATTTTATTTTAGTTTACCTATTTTCTAATTAAAGCAATTGTTAAGTATAATCTCTAAATAATTAAAGTTTTTATATCTTTTTTAGGATAAGTTTTGGTGATTCTATAACCTTTAAATAATTATAAAAAAATTGTTGGACTACTAATACTATCCGGTCAGACAATTATTTGTATATAATTAGCTAATATAAAGTGTTTGAGAGAGACACTCTAATATGAAGTATGAGGATAAATATATGAGATATTTAAAAGATGACTCGTTAGAAGTAACCCTTTCAATTTCTTTCATGAGAATGACAAAATTTTAGAAGCTTTCTCAAAACAATCAAGGGTATTAGGATACTTTGTAAAATCAAAACGAGACCAACTATATGAAGCAAAATATGCCTAGAGTAGTGCACTCATTTATAGTAAGAGTGTAAGACGAAGTTAGAAACATATTTTTCTAAAAAATTCTAGGCTACAACATTCAATCCTCAAACAGAGAGAAATTTATTTGCATAAGACTTTCAATGTCTTCATTTATTTCTCTAACCTTTTGTGTATTTATTCTTGTTTCTCTTGTATATATAGTCGAGAGAAATTTTCAAACATGGTTACAATATTTTTCATTAAAGTATCTTTTTTGTTTTTACTCATTCGTTAAAGTATCTTAAGATAACATTAAAAATTTTGTTTATTCGTCAATTAAACACTCAATGTGTGTGAGAAATCTTGAGAGACTTGTTCAACTACTTAGGCGCGAGATTTGTGTACTTGTTTCATACCATTTGAATAGTGAAAAATCCAAACTGTGTTATGAATTGGACATGACCCAATGTGAATTGAGGTAAATTAGAATAAATGTCGTGTGCTCTCTTAAACTCTTTTCCTAGATTATTACTTGTTATTTTACCAACTAGAAGTTCTAATGCGATTTCTTTTAAGAAATAATATTCCCTTAACTAAGGTTATGTTTGATCCAATTCTTTTCACTCTACTAACATGCATTTAGTATATTTTCTTATACTTTTAAATTTAATATCAATTGAATAATTTAACAATTTGTAATTGAATATTAAAAACCAATTATATATATATATTCAAAATTCAAATTTGCTTTTAACATGCACTTGATATATTATCTTATATATTTAATATTAACGGAACACTTTAATTTAACTTATATTTTTCAATAGATCATTTTCAACATTTAGTTCAAACTTGATTTTAAATATTATTTAAAAAATATCAATAATTAAAAATAATAATATATCACAACATAAATTATTTATGATAAATCTAAAATATGATTTATATGTCAAAAAAATATTTATTACTAATTTTAATTATAACAAGTTTTATATCGAGAAATGTTTATTAATTATAAATTTTAATTATATAAATAAATATTTTTTATGCAATACAATACTAAAATACTAGTTACTTTAAATTTAAAAGCTTGAAATAAGGTTAAGTACTTACACTTTAAATGCTTAGTACTTGTGGGGTTGTGGACTATTCAATCGATATTGTTCCACCAAGCTAATTCATACATATACGCTCAAACACTCACACTTAGAGGCTCAGTGCTTAGTGGACTATGAATGTTTGATTGACATTGTCTTACCAAGGCAGTCTCATACTTCTATCTTAGATGACACTTAAACACTTATGCCTTATAGGCTTAATGCTTCTAGGATTGTGGATCATCTGATTGATATATATGTCCTAAAATAGATGACTATAACAATGATATTTAAGCACTTACGCCTTAGAGACTTAGTACTTGTGGGGTTGTGAATTGTTCGACCAACTACATTATCCCATCAAGATTGACCCATACATATACACTTAAACACTTGTGCCTAAAGGTTAAGTATTTAGTGAACTATGGACTGTCCGACCGAGATCTCCTCACCAAGGATGACTTTAACTAGATGAGAATAGTATACCAACTATAGTGAAATAATTGAGCCTCTAATATTTAACTAGAAACATTTCATAAATAAGAATAATTTCTTTTTTATCATCTTAAATTCACATGCATTTTAGAGTTTTATCATGACTCTAGAACCTTTGACTTTGGAACCTCCCATATCCAAACGCCAACAATACAAAATCACACGTTTACGTGGAAAAAGAAGTGCAACATTATTGGATAGTAAGAGCACTAGTTGTATGGATACTAGAGCACATCCACAAGCAAACAATATAGTACAAGAAGGGTGGAAAAAATCAGTCAGCAGCGAAATTTCATTCGATGGATTATAATGTTACGGTAGCCATGCGAATTGATTGATGATTAGACAATACTTTATCTTCAAATATCCTGTCATATTTGTTTTCCCATATGCTCAAGATGGATGAATACTGAAGAAGAGTCAGAAGACATAAATACAACCCTTGTGGCCTATTCAACCAATATTGATTTGTCACTTCCATTTTAACTTGTACACTATCTTCTGTCACTTGTAAACAAGGTCTTCAAAATTCAAATCCATTAATTGAAGCCAAATATCTCGTTTTAAATATTTAGAATAGTTAGTTTAGACTTTATTATATACGTACTCTTATATACACAATAGCTAACAATGTTGCGAGATACAAAAAGGTAAATAAAAGAGTAAACAACAATCTGTGCAAAAATTATGATAAATGGGATTTTTTGTGCTGTTGAGGAGAGACTTGAACTTGGACAGGTTGTGGCAAATTTTGCTGTGTCCCGCACAGCTTTTTTTGAAAGGCAAAGACAAAGCCAACTATGACCTTTGCTGGCCCCGGACCAGTGCCTTGGATACACAAATTTCATAACCCTTTCTTCCGTTTGATATTTTGACTACTAGCCTTGAATACGAAAGAGCGAAACTAAAACGATTTTGGCATAATGATAGTTTAAAAGTTACAATTATTATTAACATTATGTTGTTTCAAAATATAGGGTAAATCACTATTGTAATCCATGACAGTGTAGAAGACCGTTCAATTAGTTCTTAAAATTATGAATAATTTTTTAAAAGTTAACCCGTCAATTAAGGGTGTACTTAGGTTGAATGGGGTTGGATTTGGGGAAATCCATCACCCAATCCAATCTTGTGGCATAATTAATAATTTTTAATTAATTTAATAACTTTATTAATCGGAATTATTTTTTAATAATCTATCAAGAGGATCACAATTACTGACTTATAAAATTAAAGGACGATATGTTACAATTAAAAATCAAGAAAATCAAAATCATGAATTTGGAAAACTAGAAAAACCAAAATTACAATTTAACTTTTATTATATTCTAATTAATAGTAATAATATTTTTATTATTTTTTATTATTATATAATCGGGTCGGATTTGGATCACAGGTTGACAATTCACAACTTGTTACTCAACCCAAATATAATCGGGTCCATATTAGGTCGGGTTGGATTTGACCTAAAATATTTTGTAAACAACCTAATATAATTGGATCGGATTAGGTCATGCGTCAACTTAAACTTGGGAACACCTCTACCGTCGATGACATTGTCCCAAAATTTAAAAAAAAATATGTAACTTAATTGATAATATTAACATATAGTTAGAAATCAAAAATAGTAATTAATTTTTTGAGAGAAAAAAAAATAGTAAGTTATTAAGTTCAAGTATTTAGATAAAACAACTCAAAATTTCACGAATTTATTTAATTTTTCTTAATTTTGGGGACTAATAAGACATAACTATCACTTTCAAGATCAAAATGGTACTTTACTTCAAAATATCTAAATAAATTGCATAATAAAAACGAATGTTTGTTTTGTTTAAATAAAAAATGTTTTTTTGTTCATAATTTATATTTTTCATACTGATAAACAGTTTTGTTGGGCAATGGTTAATACATTAATGCATAAAAATATTAAAAATTATGATTAAACTGCATTAATACCATTAAATATTATATTTTCTAATTTTTTTTGCAGTTTTTAATTCTTATATATTGGACAATGATTTAAAAGACCGTATATATAAAAATATTAGTTATCATATCATTATAAAATTATTTTGACAAAAAATGTAATTAATTAGCCACTCCTTCATATTCTTATTATAAGGTTAAACTAACTAATTTAAGATTTAAAAAATTGGCTAATTTAATTGAGAGTATTAAATATGTCCTGAATTAATACTATTTTTTTTAAAAAATTATCTTTGTGAACAAAATAAAAAAAATATTAATGAGTTATGTTTCTTTTGTAAAAATGAGAGAGTTATGTTTCTTATTCTACTACATTATTCTAGAACTAGCTTTAATTAAGTGTATTTTTTGTGAAAAAATAATTGATGCATAAGAAATTTTAAATTGAACCTTATAAGATCGATTAAACCACATCTTCAATTTGGATCTTATAATTATTAACTTTGATATTATATGAAAATAAATTTACCAAAATTTTAAAATAAAAGTTATCAACATATAGTTGAGTTTGGATTGAAAATTATTTTACAAAAATAAAAAATCAAAAGTTATCACATTTAAATTATATACAAATAATCATGTCATGTCGTTTTTAAATTTTAAATTTGAATAATTTCTATCATTGTTCATTATGGGAAAAGGAGGCACTCTATACCTCTAATTTTTGAAAAATAAAAATATTGAAAAAGATAATAGAATTTTAAAAAAAAAATAGTTGGTACTTCATTTGCTGGATGTAAATGGGAATGTGGGTGGATTAAAGAGAGTAATTATAAGAATAAAAGAACATTTAAAAAGATAGTTATATATAGGAATAAAATAGGATAAGAAATGTGTACATCAAAACTTGCAAGTTTCTTTATACGTAGATATAGATAACATTATAAACACGTTTGGAAATCTATTTACTGTGTATATGCTCGTCCTCACCCATTCGAAACAGTTGCATACTTTTTTTTTTCCTTGACAATTATTATAGTATAGCACTATAGCCAATGCCCATGCTTGAGTGTGCATTTGATTTTTGAGCTCCTTATTGTGGCACGTCGTTCACACCAACACCTCATGCATAAATCTTAATTTAAGAGTTTGCGATGAGGTTGTTGTAACTCAACATTTTATTTACACTTTCCTTTTTTTAATAAAAAAAATACTCTATTTTTAAGCATATTTTTATTAAAATTCTTGGATAAAGTTAATTAAAATAATTTGAATTAACTTCTATTGTATATCATACATAAAACTAAAATTTGATAAAAATAAATAAATGAAATAAGTTAAAATACAATTTATCTTTGTCTACATAAAA
Organism: Glycine soja; assembly: GCF_004193775.1. Taxonomy (NCBI): domain Eukaryota; kingdom Viridiplantae; phylum Streptophyta; class Magnoliopsida; order Fabales; family Fabaceae; genus Glycine; species Glycine soja. The sequence goes on along the minus strand of NC_041009.1, from coordinate 46,357,272 downwards.
TAAAAACATCTATAGTAGTGATATACTTTAATAAATGAACATATTTTAATAAATTGTCGAATAAACAAACATTATTAATTATTACAGTATATCACATAAACCAATTTTGAGAATTTTGTATTTATATAAATATTGAATGCAATTTTGTACATAAAATGAAAACATAATGATATAATTCATTCTCTTTTCAGTTTAGAAAACACTAGCATGATTATGGCTTTTATTTTATATTAACAAAAATACTAAAAATTCAAATGAATAAATATTTAAGTATACCTAGCAAAACTCAGGCTTCAATATATATAAGTTAATAAAATGTACTTTAAGTAATCAAAGCTATTTGAAAACTGAGAAAAATGTTAATAGGTAAAGATCAGAAATTGAGACTTCAAAACTTCAAAATATAAACCTCTCACATCATAAGAATCTGAAGTAATCATTAGGTAGGGAAAAAAATATAACTATTCAAATTCTTAGTCCAGTGATTCATAAAACCATCTTGTCTAGCAAAAGGCCAAGTAAGTTATTGCTTCCTTCCTCTTCCTTTCTTGGTTGGCTGAGCATCCATTTGCTCTTTTCCCGTGACTTCTGATAGATCAACTGCAGAATTACAAGTAGTCGAGATTATGAAAATAAATTTCATCACCAAATAGGAAAAAACCAAAACACAATCAATTAAACCATAGACCAATATTGTAGAGTGCATAACAACCTTAAAAACATTTCTCAAAAGAATATGTGCCTTTGACAGTTTAGCTAACATGAATGTTAGGGAAAATTCTTTTAGCCAAAGCATCACTAAGTAACAGCTTTTAGGGTAAAGGCATACCATCAGGACCACGAGCCATCAAAGCAAAGAACATATTATTCAGTTTCTCCATCTTCTTAGCCTCTTGTGCTTGGTCTGTCTTATACTTTAGACACTGTTCAGAAGTACAACAATTCACTATTAGAAAATGAGATTACGAGACTAATAATGTATAAGAGGTAACTTAGTGGTCATTTAGGCCATTGATCATCCTTAAACTAAATTTTCATTCCAAATTACGTGGAAAAACAATCAGAGGCATTGTTCATGATATAGATGCTCACTGAAAAGAACAAGAAAACTAATTTATTCTTTATTTTATAACTCTAACAAGAAGCAAAGCAGTATAGGTCTTAACAGAATGAGGTGTTTATAGCCCTATAGGAAGGGTAGTCCATAGATTCTTATCCAAACAAAACAAGTAGTAAAGTGGGATATAGGGATAGTAATATCTTAAAGTAACAATGGATACAATATATAACTTGCAAACTTAAAAATCCCTATATTACGAACCTCAATTTCAAATCACATCAACAAAATAAATTGTAGCAAGGTTGTCAAAATTGAGTCTAAACGTTGGAAGGAGAGCGGATGTATGATCAATTGATCATAACATAAATCATAAGTTACAACTTAAATGCAAAGTGCGGGTGTAGGATCATGACATCATAACATGAATCACAAGTTCCATTTAAAATGCAAAACACACAGATAAGAAAAACATCTCTCACACATAAGAAAAATAATCTCTAAAACACAACAAGCATTTAATCAAATTTAAATTGAAGATTCACATGGTCTTATAAAACTCATAAGTAATATAAATTTTGAAAACACATAAAACTAAAGCATACAAATAACAGATTTGCTGCAGAGCCTATAGTCACAATAGTTTGATTTTCAATATCTAAATAGATGGAATAACTGTTCCTGTGTAGTAAAAACACAGAACTGGAGAAGAAAAGAGAAGCATCAGAGGTTAGGAGAGCAAAGCATGCACAGCAGGGAAGAGAGTGTCCAGTAGGTTAGGGAAGTGAGGGGCAACTAGAGACAGAGAGAGTTGATCAAGTGTTAGGAAAGGGTCATGCAGCAATTGGGGCATGAAACATGGAAAAGTAGGGCCTTTTTTTTCCAAAACAGGTGATGCGACCTGACCCAGTTTAATTTACGCCAGTGGTGTGCCTTTGAAGCACTGCTCTGACAATGCTGCATCTTGGGGAGACAATCCAAAGTAATCCACCCATGGAAGCTATTCAGCACGGAACACAACTCATGAAGGCAAAAAAAATATATTGGACCATATAATCCATCAAGTTGTGGCAAATATTTGGCAACCATGAACTGTAGATTACAGAAATATCCTCATAGTGTCCACCATGAATCAATAACATTGTATAGGGAATTCAAATTTTGAAATAGTCACACTATGTTTGGAGACAGAAACCACAATATTCCTCTGGAGAACAGCATTTGTATTGAAGAATCAAATTATGATGTCACGTCAATCCATATTTTCACTCTCAAACAAGCACAAGCAGTTCCAAAACAAATCTATAAAACCATAAATATAATTTTTAAACTTTTTTGTTTTAGAAAAATGAACCAATACCTGTCGGTTATCAGTGACCTTGAGTACCAACTTGCCATCACAGTGCCTGTACTTCATGACATACCTTGTCTGCTCCAAATACAATTGAACAAAATTCATTTTTCAGAAGAAGAGGTTGTTAATAGAACAGGGCCAAGATGGATAACTTGGACAATCATGAAACTGAATTATAAAAAATCAATTTGGTATTGCATAAAAATGAACATGAAAAGATAGCAAAAGAAAAAAACATGAAGTATGGAATTACAGAATCAGGATCTGCACGGAACAGCTCAATGGATTGCTCCACAAACTTGTCCCACTCAGTTATATAAACCATTGCACCAGACAGAGACTTTGGGAAAGGAGGCAGGGAAGCACAATTGAGGGACTTCAGCAACTTTCTGCCTGTTGGCAAGCTCTGACCAACCAAGTTCACAGTTCACCTGCGTGTCAATAGTAAGTAAACAAAATTATAAACACCAGTGTCTCTAAATGCATAATGTGGAATTAGAACCCACTGCCTCTTACTTTAATACCAAGCACAAGACCGCTAGGACACTAATTAGCAAAAAAAAACAAAACAATATGGATAATAATAGGATACATATGATGAAAAATATAACAAGCAGTTGATTTCATTATATTGACAAAACTGACGAAGCAACAAATTCATATGCATAGTCTCGCATCTGATATTTTACACGAATATTATCAACCAAATGAACCAATTTATGTTTTTCTGCAAAATACAGACACATAATAAATCGTAAACAAAAAAATGTCAGAAAAAATTGCCGATAATAAGCAAATTATATTTGTAGTGAATGGATATCTCATTCTTGCCAATCGAAAATTTGCAAAGGTCAATATGTTAACCTCAAATTTAAATCTTTCTCAAGATCTATCATGCAAAGAAAAAATGCAAGTTCACCTTCACAAGAGCAGTAATTAAAGCAGCACCGAGTCCCTCACACACACAGTATGTTATGAAGTCTTTCAGTACAGGACAATCAAAACCCACATGGAAGACTGCTTCTAGCAACAACCCCATTCATTCAACAACGACATAGCAATACCCATTTAAAAATCAATCGAAGTCAAATGATCCATGACAGGAAAAAACACGTTTTCTGTTTCAGTTAATGTTGATCCAGGGCAGAACAAGGAGAATCGATTCAGTGCATACCTATATCTCCAAGAGAAACAAAAGAGCGCGCTAAGTAAAAACCCTTCCGTAGGAGCAATTTGCGTGTTCTTCAATTCAATCCAAAGGGTCTTTTTTCAAACAGTGTAAACTTGGCTTAGATCTGTTAAAATGGAAAACTAGTTTCTTTCTGTTGATATTTTAGAGGCTTAATTATATTCCTTAATTATATTTATAAGTTAAATTGAATCCTTTGATTATTAAAATTTTTAATTGACTCATCTAATTATTTAAAAACATACATCTAATTATGCGTGTGTAAAATAGTAAAATATTTTAAAAAAATATATAATTTCATTTAACTTGTAATTTTTCAATTTTTTTAATACACCTATTCATGTATTTTAAAATTATTTGATAGAATAAAAGTCTAAATCTTTAAAGTTATCTTTGTAAACTAAGCAGTATATTTTCATAAGTTCTGTTTAATAATATTAAATTTAACATATTAAATAATTATTAAATTATTAATTTAAGGTAAATCATTTTTAAACTAATATTACATTATCTCTTATTTTAGTAAGATATAAAAGATAATAATTATAAAAAAAAATCATTATTTTAAAAATTAATAATTTTCCAATAATGTTGTATATCATTGAATTAGATCGAGAAATCAAAGTTTTGATTTAATGCTCTAAAATATTTAAGTAAAGTTTACAAAGTTAAATTCGATCAACAACTGTTTTAAAGCTAAAGTTTTAATCCAACTACTCTACCAACTCCAAGTGAAGTTTTTTTAACAAATCCTAACTTGCTGGTATTAGTAGCTGTTAACCTCTGTTATAAGAACATAATAGAAAACTTAAACAACATAAATTTATTCAAGAGGTCTTTAGTCCAAAAGCACACTATAATTTTTATGAGTTATCAAATGGGTCTATAGTTCAACAAATGTTGTGAAAGTAAAAGGACCTTGTTAAAAACATTCGAAGTGTAGAGACATTAGAAAATTCAACAAAACTATTTAATTTTTTTTTAAGAACTAAAATAATTTAACCTCAAGGTATAAATAACTCTTCAAATGGTTAAGATACACTTTGTAGAGGATAATGAAAAGTGGATAGTAATTAATGAAAATCAATGGTAGCAAAGTTCAAACAACCGTTTACTAATTTATGAAATTGCAAAAACTAACTTCCTCAGCTTTTTTTCATCATACTAGGCCGTATAAATCTTTAGTTGGTGTAGAGATATACTATGCACTTCAATGATGCTCTTTTGGAATGTCAAGTTCTTTAAATATTGGACTGTCAACTCCAACCCCCATGGCGTTTAGACCATTGTCAACATATATAACAGCACCTGTGATAGCTGATGCCAAGGGTGATGACAAGAAAGCAGCAGTGTTGCCAACCTCCTCTGTTGTAACAACTCCAAAGTGTAAGTAGTTGCAAACAAAAAGGTGGAGAAAGGTCATTTCAGAAAGGAAGAATCTCAAGAAAAACATTTACCAGCATGTAGTTCTTTCTGCAGTGGTGCATTGGTAAACGAATAGTCAATCATCATGTCAATGAAGCCAATTGCTTTTGCTGCACGGCTTCCCAATGGACCTAGCCATTGAAAAGAATTCAAGTCAACGTGTTTATCAATTTGTACTGAATTCACTGACATGCAAAAATCTACCTTGAAGGAAAGAGTTAACTTGCATTTAGAACACTAGTAGTGACATAGTGAAAAAGGGTAAAAGGAGATCAAAACGGACATTAGAGAAAATTATTAAAAGAAATCTCATGGTGAATAATATTTCAATGAATTTGGTTTTTAACCAAGCCTGATCTATGTAGCCAACATCACCTTGTGGGATCAGACTCATGTTGTATCAGCCCATAATTGGGTCTACTTTTAGTAAATTGTGTGAATTATGTACTTGAATATAATGTAGTAAAGCAGTCTCCCTTACGGTCATTCTATTTTGGAGGGAATTACATATCAACAATGTTGATAATATGACAAAAGCAGGGCTTAAAAAAGATTTTACGACACTTTCTTCTTTTCCATGCAATTGGCATCACTTGCGCCAGATCACCGATTTATATGCTGTTACATGGAGAAAAGGAAAGCAGACAAAATCATTAGCTAATGAAGTCATAAGAAGCCATCAATACCTGCAGATATAGTATTGACTCTGATTCTTTTCTTTCTACCAGCTTCAAAAGCAAGCACCTGAAAAGGCAGAAAACTTGGGATATAATTTCAAATATTCAAAGGGGAAGGGGAGAAAGGAAAATGAAGGTGACAAAAATAAACATATCTATTCGTGTAATATAGTAGTTTGAAAAAAAGAGAAAGAAAACTCACTCTTGTATCACTTTCTAAAGCAGCTTTTGCAGAACTCATACCACCACCATATCTGCATATAAGGCATTTCAAAACCTTGTCAATAAAAGAATGTAATAAAAATAAACATGTATATGAGATTTTAAAGCATATCCAACACACCCAGGAATGATCCTTTCTGAAGCAATGTATGTAAGAGAAATTGCAGATCCATCTACAACCAAAAGAGAAAGGTGAGAACAATACACTGAAGGATGAAGCAATAAAATGCCAACCCTCTTAGGTAATGAACATGCCTGGGTTCATGATTGGAAGAAAGTGTTTGAGTAAAGAAATATAAGAGTAACTTGATGCAGACAGGGCAGCAAGATATCCTTTCCGAGATGTCTCGGACAATAGTTTGCTGACCTAAAACAAAGTTGAACGTTAGTTAAAGCTAAAAGACATGAGGCAACAAGAAACTTCATTATTGTAATACCTCTGGTCCATTAGCAAGCGAGTGCACAAGTATGTCGATAGTGCCAAAATCCTTCTTGACAGATTCAGCAACTTCCTATAAGGTAAAACAAATCACAGTAGACTGAGTACAGCTAGTCTTTAAAACACAAACTGAGACACAGATCACAAAGTAAATGCAACTAAACAATGCATCCTGTGTTTCAAACATGAATTGTCTAGAATTCATCTCCATTATGAAAAATTAATAAATAAAATATAAAACAAAATCAATTAATTAACTAATCATATGAAATAATCATCAGGCTTGGTCAGAAAATAGTCATCAATTAATTAACTAATCATTTGAAATAATCATATGATTTATATATTCAATAAGATACATGAATAATTACATCGTGAAAGGAATTTATGATTAAATTATTCATGCATCTTATTGAATAAATTAGAAAAGCTTCAAGTCAACAGCCCAGATAAACTTTAGCATAGACATTGACCAGGCCATACACGAGTAGATTGTATCTCTTTGTTGGTTTACAAGCTTCTGGTGTACATGATTTTCAGATATATGAATAGATTGTAAGACCTTGGACTATTTTCTCTGTCTCCAGTCTTCACCAAAGAAGACGTTCTAAAATTTTCTTGAATAAAAAAGCTTAATTATGATTTCTGTCTCAAAATATATGTCCCAAATGTGAAGCGGTTTAGATATATGTCTTTCAACATTGAATTGGCCCCAATGATGTCCATTACCAGCCAAAGGATTGTTCTTTAGAATCATCTGATGTAAAGCTAATATGCATTCCAAACTGTATTAAAAAATGAAATATTCTTCGAATTGAACATTAATTACATGTTATAAGTCCTGCTTATATGGATTTTTGAAATATGCATTTATAATAATGGTTTCTGGTAACTAGCGATGTACATTTGTAATAACTTAAATCAACTTAGTTTAATAGCTTATTTAGCTAACAATCATTAACTCAAGAAAATATGAGAAAAGAAGCTGATATCCAGTAAGCTGCTCTCCTACCTAAGTCCATCTTAACACAAGAAAAAATTCATTTCAATATTTATGGCGCCAAACAAGCTGAGCTATTAGCTGAAATCAAATTCATACATACAAGTAGACTACACTGACGATATATTCAATGTTTAAGATAAATTTATTAAAAGCTCTTTAGGGACGAAATTGCCACTTGTTTCACAACAAAGGGATTGAAAGGGTATTGTAACAGTTGAGAAATACAGATGACAGAATAATTAATCTATACCTGTACAGTCCAATTTGTGGCTCCAGCATAGCGCTTGTTAGCTTTCACCTATACAATTTTCCACCAAAAAAATAAAAGATGATAAGTTTTGTAAATGTACTTTGTATATTTTGATAATTATTATGTACTTCTCTCTTACATCTTCCGGGACATCTTCAGGACTGTCATATACTGCATCCAAAGGATACACTTTAGCAATCTCCATCAATGAACCATCTTGTAATCTGAAAAATGATGAGTTCCTTGTTAGCAAAATAAAAGAGTTTCACATTTACTAACAAATAAAATCAATAGCACCAAAAGTTATACTTGCGTGACTCGTCAAATTTTCCACGTCGTAGACTGGACTCAAATATATTTAAAGCCTGCATGAAAATGTTCGAAGTTAGAACCTGACCACTTGTATATTACACAGAGATAACATGATTTCAGGGTAAAAGTAAACAATGTGCAAACACACTACACCAGAATCAGTGATATTTACTTACAGGTACCCATGTGCCGACAAGAATTTCAGCTCCTGCTGCTGCAAGAGATTTTGCTATTGCCCAGCCATATCCATTGTCATCAGCCACACCAGCAATGAAAGCCCTTTTACCTGCACATCACATAACATTCAGTGGAATGCCACAACGAATCAAAGATATAAAAAAGGTAGTAAGAAAAAAGTTACACTTGGCAATAACAAATTTATGAGAAAAAGGTAAATACTTAAGACATTATCATTGAGTTGTTATATTATCATACAGATGCTGCAGATGCAAAGGACTCCTTTCAACAGTTTATGGATACAGTCTAACAAGCAAAGCTTCTTATACTTTATCTAGTCTAGTAAACCAACTTTCAGCAAAGTTGATTTTGGAATGGGTAAACTCTTGAATAGGGAAAAGAGGCTATGTTATCACAACACAACACTTTTGACATTACTTCAGAAAACCATGGGAAGGTTCATTAAGGGCATATATTCTTCAAATCGTAAAGTAAAAAAAAGAAGATAGATTACAATAAAGATTAAATAAAAACACAGTATATGATGTTTGGACATCCTACAAACAAATATGTAAGTAAAAGCAGAATAGAAGTGAAACCTTTCAAATCAATTGGCAATCCTGCAACTTCCTTGTTTGAACTAGACTCGGACATTGCCTTTGTTATGATTTTGTCATATTTTACAGCACCTGATGTCATTGTCAACCCCTGCTGGAAAGGTTGTGCTGACGCAACATGACAAACACTTGCCAGTTTATAACATGAACCAACCTTAGATCTGGCTCCAAGAAGTGCAGGACCTACATTTGCAATCCTTTGTGATGAAGGAATCTTGGGTCTTGACATAGCAGTTGGCAAGTTGGAAACTGTTGTTGCCATCTTGTCCAAATGAAAAATGATGCAGAGAACCTAGATCTACACACAAAACTAACATTAGGAACAGCATATACTAGTATATTGAGAAATGATTAGTGTCTTTTCCATTTGTCTAAACCTTGTACTTAACAAACTTATGTTAACAAATAAACTCCGGATTCCAAATACAACTTGATAAAACAATTCAGAAAAGAGTACAGGTAGATAAAAAAATTCAGAAGTTAATACAGTACAAATGGTCATCAATTGAAATTTTACCTGCCTATCTCATACAATATTTGATTACAGACTTTGGTCCAACTTTTCACTAAGCATATCATAATAAAATTATCACAAAATAAATCTAGGAAGTTATCACTTAGCTTAATAATGCATTTAACTTTGTCTTTAATTGATTCACCAGTTAATGAGGAAAATTCTTGTTGTATCTTAATCATGCCTTTCTTGGAACCACTAACCATATCAGAAGTAATTTGTTTCGATGATTTGCTGTAATCATTAGCTTTCTTAGTTACTATAATTAAGATTAAGGTATAATTAAGATACAATCTAAATTTTCCTCATTAAATGTTTAAAACTGTGAATTATACATATATTTGGTTACTTAGAATATTTTATATAAGAAAACAAGTAAAAAAATTCCTAACCAATTAAAAGCATCAAACACAAGAAAGCCAATGGTTCTACCAATGGTCAAGCATGGTCAAGTGATTAAAACAAATCCAATTTCCTCGTTGATCAATTGGTTCAAAAAGAGACCAAGACCAGGAAAGAAATAAATAAAGGTAAGCTTTATATTGAATCTATATAACTCATCAAAAAATATATTGAATCTATAACCCCTCAACATTAAACCCCTTTACAACATTACTCTCAGACTCCAAAACCGTTTTTTTTCATCAATAACAAGAAAACATGAAAACACCACCTCAGTCCAATTACTAGATCCGTCCCACAAATCTCCACCATTGACCCACCCACATGTTTAAAATTTCCATTTGTCACTGTCTATTATGACAAAAGCCGTTACTTGATCGAATACCAAATGCAGAAAACCAATGGCAAGTCCATAACAAAGTGCCAAAAGCATGCATACACACACCCCATGATCAAATACAAAAACACAGTAACATTCTTCATACAAATTGAATGATTGATCAAAGCCTTGCTTCTCAAAAAATTGATCAAATACAAACACAGTAACATTACTTGACCAAATTGAATGATTGCATTGCATCTACCTCGCCTTGTAGAGACCAAACAAACAAGAACAAGAAGGTGGCCAGAGAAAGTGGGGGTGTTACCTGGAGAGAGAAACGAGAGAGAGTTGTAAGTGCAAATGCAAGAGGCAAGACTGGGCCTTGTGTGTTAGCTTGTGGGTAGATAATGGGGGCAGTGGAAGTGGAAGCCTAGGAACAACTGGGTCGATGAAAACAATGTTGTTGTGGTTTTATGTGAAGTAGGTTAGAGTAGTTGAGTTGAGCACTTTGGAACTCTCGAAATCGAATGCAATGCAACATTGCAACAACAGGCTCCTATGGGTTTAATTACGGAAATGGGTATTTTTAAAAATAAATTACCATAATAAATATTTTTTTTAAATTATGAAAATGAATAAATCATACTTTCATATATGATAATAAAGAATTCATATATCAAAGATTTTATTTTTTATTTGATTAATTTTTTTATAAGAATTAAAATTATATTTTAACATACAATTTCAATTTTTTTATTACTGAAAGTTAAAATCATATATAAAATACCATTTCAACACGTTTTTTTGTTAGTTGTTTAAAAAAAAAAACATGCTGTTCATATATGATTTCAACTTTTAGTGTAAAAAAATTTTGTAATGCAAAATCATATTTTGAAGCACGTTTTCTTTAAAGTAAAATTATATTTCGATTTATTTTTTTTTGTATTTTTTTAAATTTATCCTATGGTAATTTTTTAAAAAAAATTACACTATAATGGTGCAAGAGCGTGCTCCTATAAAACCATTTTACTGTTGATTCTTTAATTAATAAAACCTTAATAAGCACTACATTAAGTAATTCTTTTAATGGAAAATGAATTGCTGAAAGGATTTAATTAATACACACCAAATGTAAATATTTTTTTACACCGTCAATCAATCATAAAATACCACATCATTAAAAATATTGAGTCTTATCCTAATTATCTTAAAATTAGGATAAAATATGTTTATTCACTGAATTTTGTTTTTAGTCTCCAAACTATTACATTTTGTAATATAGTCTCCAAAATTAAAGTAACTGAATTTTATATAAAAAGAAACAGCACTTTTAGTCTTTGGGTTTACTTCCCAATTTTTACATTTTTTTAATTTAAACAAACAAAAAACATATTTTTTTATAAAATTTAATAAATTACACAATATAAAAGTCTAAAGTTTAAAAACAAGATTCAACAAAATTACATAAACTAAAAATATATTTTACGCTACAAATTATATATACACTATTCATGAATTTTGGATTGATCAATTAAGAATGAAAAAAAAAAAAACTTTACACTGCAATTAAATTCATTTCTTAATCTGTTATCAGTGTTAAATGTTATACTTTTCTTTTTTTAAAAAAAAAAAACTATTTGCAATTTTTTAAAAAGGAAAACTATTTGTAACTATTGAACAAGAGTACATGATTAGCATGAACCATGAAACGTATCAGACCAGAGAGGAGAGGTCCAATGGACATCATTGGCCTGCAAATGGCATGTAGTAAGTAGTAACGTAGTATATGGAACCAAATACTTCTACGATCTATGCAATATAAAATGGAATGTGAATATAAAATTTTATAAATATAATTGATGTATACAAAATATTTTCTATTAATTCAATGGTTGAATTTTAAAAATATGTTACTTTATTCATTGGAGTATGCTATCTCATACGGGCATGAGTTTTTTTTAATGCATACTTTTATATGGTGATGAAACCATATTACAAAGTAAAATAAAAGATGATAAAGTCGCATGTGTTACTATTTTCCCGAAAACATCACTGTTAGTTGCAGTCTCCTATCCCATTTGAGCATGAGTTATTCTATGTAAACAGGAAGAAGGTTTGGATATCCAAACAGCAAAAAATGCAGATCACTGCGGATCCCATATCCACTATCTTGCTTAAGTCCGAAATAAACGTTACCTTATGGTCTATATGTAAGTATCTCTTAGAAATGCTATTTATTACCATCAAGCATAGTTCTTGTGTTATTGCTGTATTATGTAACTTATCTGCATTCTGAGGTTTGTGTAACTTGTCTCTCCGCAGAAATTAAACGAAACTTGCTATGGAAGATAGGGCATGTGCTTCCTAAAGAAATTAAACATTTCAAGAAGCATTCTACAGCATTGAAATCTCATATGCTGAAAGTGGAGGTTGATTTGACTGTGGGGTAGCCTCTCCCTCACGTACCCGCAAGCACACATGCACATGTATACACTCACATAAGAGAAAAATACATATACACTTCTGTTATGCATGTGTATCAAACTATCAATGTAGTTCTCAAGATGTTCTAGCTGTAATCAATGCCTTGTTAAGTAATTTTAGCCTGTGCTGCTAAGCTGCTTTTTATTTAAGGATTATTAATTGATAAAGAACTACTTTTGGGTGTGTTATAAAACAATCCCTAGCTTTAAGTTAACTTCTGAGAATAGACATTTTGTTTAAACTGAGAATTTGCAAATAAAATAAAATAACTTCTCATAAAACTTAAATTACGTTTCTTTTTAGAAAAATAAGTTGTTTTTAGATTATAAACATATAAGTTTGTTTATATAAAAACATAATTTCAACCCCAATTTGTCGTTGGGCACCAGAGGAACCCATCATTTAAGGCTGTTGCTACCTGCACCTTCGACTTCAACATGGTTGGTGGATGGGTGTGCAGAAAGGGGGGATGTGTGAAATATCAAGGGTATTTTGGGAGTTTAATTTTATTTTAACTATTAAGGTGGAAAAGGGTGAGAAATAAAAAGTGCAAGAAGTAACAGCCCTAATTCTATTGGGTCAACATTACTGGATGAGGCTCGGCTAAGCACGGGCTATGGGCCTAAACCGCTCACCTGACATAGTAAGGTTAGCTGTTCCGAATTTTTAAAAAATAATTATTTATTTTTTAAAATCATTTAATAAAATTAATAAAAATAAATTAAATTAAAGTACACACTAATGTATTATGCTTGGATGGACAAGGAGAATGAGATGTACTCCAATTTAGCGACATAAGGTCATTTATATAAGGCTTTTTTAAAACATTTAATCATTATTCATATAAGGCTGCCTAAGCATTTTTTATGGATGAAAGTAGATAGATAGAAAGGACATTCACAAGGATCCAAATTGATGGTTAGGTATATGAATAATTGGATATTCTTTGCTTCTTTTACCCCCTTTACATAAAACAAACATTTTACCCCATACTAGTATAACATCTTTGTATTGCATAGCAAAACTATGTTATGTCAAAATTTAAATTTTAAAAAAAGGATTAATTAAGATCACAAAAAAATTAAAATTCAATTGATCTTTAAAACAAAGGTTTCTTTAATTTGATATAATATTTTAAAATTAATTTTTTTTAATTAAATTAAAATTAAGAAATAACATTTAAAAAATAAAATATTACAAATGAAAATTAAAATTCAATGTAAAAGAAATAATGTAATTTAATAAAATTGAGAATAAATTTTAAAAATACTCTTGTTTAAGAATGAGAAATGAGATAATTTAGCATGAGAGTAGATATAGATTGAGAAACAACCACCAACAAATTGAGCATCTACTCATTAGCGATTATTGTCCTTATGTTATTATATTAGGGACCTATCATAGTTGTGAGCCAAGTAGATTTTTGACATGAGTGGAACTAGACTTAGCATATTGTGTTTCCTCTTTCTACTCAATTCAAAATCCAAATCAATGAAAGAGTATTCACAATCTGAAGCCTGATGTACTGGATAATTAATTCATAGAACCAAAGCATATATTCTTTAATTATTCTCATTTCTCAGTGTTCTGCTCCATACTCAGATTACATCAAGTATTAGTCACGTCTGCAGGGCTATAGTTTCTTAAAATAGACACATAAATGGCAAAGCCAAATTAGAAGAAACCCAAACAACTTATATCATATATGGAAGGAAATTCAGACGATCTTTTATTTTCCTGAAGACGTATTCAACTCTGCATCATGATGGTGATTGCCATCTGCCCATCTCAGTATTCTTCATTAAAGACAATATATGCTAGCCAGAAAGCACAGATGCAGTAGTCATCTTTAATTGCTGAAATCATGCATAAAAAGCAATGCTTTCAATTTTTGAAAATAAAAATTAAAAAATATTTTTAACTTACTAAACTAATCTGAACAGCATCCCCGGAGTAAAACGTAAAGCTTAATGGATTATAAGGTGATGGTGAACTAACTTTAATGTAAACTCAAGCTAATCACAGTATCATTTGTTACCTGTTGACTGGTGTATATGGTAACATGTATTAACTAGTTTTTTGAGGATAAGCCAATAGATGAATTGAAATGCTTTGAGTTATGTGAATCCATGCATGCATAAAACCCTATTGCATTAATTTGGAAAGATAGTAAATGAATCTGATTTGTTAAAACAATTTAAGTATGAACATTATGATAAAACATTTAAGGATAAACGATGCACAATTATAGAATGCTGATAACACATGTAATAATTACAAGCTGATAAAAAAATTAAATAGTTACAAGAAGGTTAGAAATTAAGTATGTTCTTGAAGAGTAGATGGAAACCATGCTTATTACCTCAACTGAATCACTAACAAATCAGTTATTTTTTAAGGTAAATAATTTATTATTACCTTGTGAATTTGTTAACAGATCAGTAAGTTTCTTTTTTTTAAAAGGATGTAAAATTAATAATGTATAGAAGTTTAAGTTTAAATTAATTTTTGCCTTAAATATGTTTTTAATTCTCTAAATTTAAAGGTTCTTTTTTAGTTTTTAAAATTCACAAAATATTCCTTTTAGTCTTTCTGTGTGAGTCAAACTTGGAATAATAGATTTATATTTTGTGATAATCTTTTATCATCAATTTTTTTTAATATATAATTTTTTTTATTTTATATTAGTTGCTGAATTTAGTGATCAAACTTCAAATGCTAAAAATAGTGACCGATAATTTGGTGGCAGACACAAAACCTAAATAGCCACCGAATTAATTTTCTAAAATTGCCACTGAATTAGCCTTCCAAAATTGCCACTGGATTAGCAACGCTAATTATATTTTTAACTTAGCGACAGACGATAAAAATAGTGACTGGGGGATTCACTGCCAGATTGAATATTTCTGCAGCTGCTATTATCAATCGCTAAATTTTTTATTTAGCGACCGACTAATGTTCTATTTGTGACGGATTTTTTGCTACCGATGACATGGGGTCACTAAATCTGTGACAACAATGATCAGCGACTTATATAGTCATTTTAGCAACCAGTTCTTCCGTTTCTAAATTTAGCTCTATTTTGTAGTGTAAAAAATCATTCATTGCTTTAATTTTTTTTATTGACTTGATTATTATGACAGTTTTAAATCATAAGAAAATTAAACCTTCAAATATAAATAGAAAATTAAATTCTAATTAAAAATTGTCATAAATTATAAATTTTTTATTCTTTATTTGACTCACAATGTGCAAAAAAATTAAAAACAATATTTTACGAATTTCAGAAAATAAAAAATAACTTTAAATTTAAAGAATTAAAAAAATTATTCAAATTTAACGGATTAAAAATACATTTATAATTCTTATTTTTTTGTATGTTTAACAAATCCACCGTGTGACTTATGAAAGTCTCATTTTTCGTGTTTGATTTTACGCTCAATAAAGGAGTTGATTTCAGGGTTATAAACATTTCAAATCAAATTTATTTTTGTGCAAGGTTAGCAAGTGCGTTTCTGCATGTTTTAAGTAAACTAGTCTAATTTTTAAGAACAAATCATGATGTTTTGGACACTTATAGATAATAGACTGTTTAACACCACCCGACCTTGCCGACAAAGTAAAAGGGCACGATTTGTTAGAACGTCTTTCATAGATTTGATATGATAGAAACAAACATAAAGGTATTTTTTTTCTTTTCTGAATAGAATAATATTAACACAAAATAAACAAGGGTAAAGTAATTTTGGTGGGTGGAAATACTGACATCATTTAAACAGTAGAATTGACTTTATTTCTGGATCCTTTTGCGTTCCAAAACAAAGGGCAAGGGGGCTTCAACTCAAATTTCATGAATCCATTGAATTCTTTTTGTCAAAACTTATCCAACTTCGTTTTAAGGGCAGTGGACGTGTGAGACATAGCTTTCAATATTATTTGTGCCCCACTCTTGAAGGTCCTAATAAGCATATTTTCTTCTTCAGTTCTTAGGATATCAAAATAACTCAAATCGATCGACTGGTCTTTCGAGTTTGGTACACCACTAGAAGAACTTCATATATTAACCATCACCCATTCAAGTAAAGTGCCCTTAAATGTACTTCAACCCTTGTTCCATGTCAATACATTTTTTTTTCTTCTCTTTATTTTCTTTCAACTTTTGAACTCAACAGCACATGTTACCATAAATACATGACATTGCATGATAAAAAAAAAGAATATATGACATTATTGGTGTTGCATATGACTCCAACGAAAACAAATTTTGAGGTGTTATCCTTTGATGAAGTTCATTCTCTTGGCAATGATACAAGTGCATTTCATAATTATTGTCGAGTCGTATTCTTACGGGCACAACAAAAGAGTTTGGATGGAATGATCATATAGGCTATATACAATTGAGAACTCTAATCATGAAATTTTGTTTTATTATTATTATTATTGCCATCATCAAAATCCACACACATGTAGTATTTTTCAACCATATCAACACATATGTTTCTGTAAAAAAAAGAGTATCAACAGATATAACATATAAGACCATAATTTCCTAAATATCCTTATATTGTTAATTGAACATTTTTTAATATATTTAATACTAAATTATAGGTAATAAAATAAATATAAATATACAAAACATATATGTATCTAATAATGTTTAAAAAACAACTTCTTAAAAAGCATGTCATTTGTTTTATTTGTACTAAATTAATTATCCGTTTGACGCAATATATTACTATTTTTTTATGACACGCAAGAGATTACTAAGTAATAAGCCTATTTATTAAATCGTTATGAATATATGTGTGTGTAAAATTTCAATTTTATGCAATAAAAATATATGAATTATCACCGTCAGGCTCAAGCAAAGGGGATGAAAGGCAAAGATCCAATAATCCAGGGGCATGTGCAAATGAGGCCACGCGCACATCTTTCAAACAATTGCATCAGGTGTCAACTCATCTTTATACACGTAAGTGTGTTTAGTTGAGATTATATTTTTAATAATTTTATTTACTAAACAATAAAAAATAAATATTTAAAAATAAGTTGATTAGGTGAATTAATTAAATATACATTCAAGTTAATTTGCATTCATCAATATCTTAATATAATTCTTAATTAAAATATGAAGGATATTTATAAATTTTATAATTTATCGAGGTCAATTTAATCATGCAAATATTCATTATGGCACAATTTATCATGAATTGAAAATATTGAAAAATAAAATTATATAGTTGATACTATAAAAATATTCATTTCGTATTAAACCTTTACTAGGGAATGATATAGTGAGAATGCTTATCCTCTTTATGACAAATATTCATTTTTTATTCACTTATGAAAAAAAAATATTGAATGTGAAACAAATTTTATAATCACATTAAATGAGAGTATTCTTTTTTTCAACGGACAATAAAATGCTATCTGATTAAACTAATAATTCCATTAATTGATATACAAAATAATTAATTAAATACTCAACAAATTATGCATATAATAAAAAATGCATATTTAAAAAAATTTATTTATACTTTAGGATGTATTCTTTAATTAATCAATTATTTCAATTTAAACAAAGTTATTTAATTCATATTTTAAAAACCTTATTGAATTAGTTGCTTATAATGTTAAAAAGAATTATTAAATATTTCTAGTTCACATTTTAATTTTTATTTCTTTTTTTAAAAAAAAACTTGTGCAATACACAAATACTTGCTATTTTGCAAATATTTCAGAGGTATAAATTTTAATAGAAACAATTAAACATGCAAGGTTTTTCTCGGTTAAATATTCGTACATATTTTGCATCCGGGTAAATGTTCACACATTTGTAATGTAACACATATAAAATTGAAGATCTCCTGAACAAAATGGCTACTTAAAGTTAAAACCTTAAAGGTAATAAAATGATTTTTAAAAACATGAACAAAAATAAGAGTAAATCATATTCTCATCCAAAATTTGCATTCACAGTCCCGGGCCATGCAAGGTAATAGCACACAAAGCCGAACCGATTCGGTTCAGTTCGACCCGGTTCGCTGCACTTAATGCATGGGCCGGTCGACCCGGTTCTCACATTACTGCTCACACATTAAAATTATTGATGGAACCCATACGTCTCCGTTTCCCAGAATTCTTGTCGGAGAATGACACGAATTCGCCACGTGTCCTCATCCTGCAACCTACGTGTACAACATCGATAACTCCACCACGTGTAAATGCGGGTGCAGCATTCGAGCACGGTAGCCGAGCGTAGCGGAACAAAACCCTTCGGAGCGAGAGGCGTACGACTGTAAGAAAGAGGGTACAGTATATTAGCGTAGTACCGGGTGCAGCAGATCGCGCCCCGTGGCGAAGACGAGTACAAAACAAGTTTTACCAACGCGGCGTGCCAGCTGTAAGGGCCGTGAAGTCCGTGATTGCGTGCAGGATGGGCCATGGGGACCCACCTATTCCCTCAGTCTCGCTACACTACACACTTCCCATCTCATTAATCATATACTAATTTATCTAATGTTCCAAGTATTATTACTATTTTTTATTTTTTAAAAAATATGAGTTTTTGTATGCAGATGGATGAACTATCACTTACCTGTCATGCTGGCCAGTACCCACTTCCTTCTTGTCAGCAATCTCACTCAATGATATACCTTTAAATTTTATTTTTCTAATATACAGTGTTACCAGTTTTTATATTTTGTTCTGTTTTATTTGTTCAAAGGAAAATTAGTTATTTTTCCAGTGAAAACATGGTTTAACTCAAATGTCTTCTTGTTTGTTTTTAACACGGGATGTTTTTTTTATATGTTTTAATATAAATTTATGGAAAATTTAGTTTATATTATGTAGTTACAGTTTAATTTTTGGGAAAATTCTATTACTCAGCATTTCTATCATAATCAAATAAAGTTGTCTCCAGCAAAAAAATACTCTTGTTCTATAACAGAAAAAAAAAATGGTTTGAATTCAATGTTCTATTCAAGTTTTGCAGGTGAACATTTCTGTATCTTCATAAGCAGGGTTTTAGATTTTATTCGACAAGCACGCGTGCTGAATGAACTTTCATTAATTGTTAAAACTAAGTTATACCTAATGTTTCTATTCCACCTTTGTTGGTGAACATTTCAGTTTATTCATATGCAGGGTATACATTTTTCTTTGACAGCCATGCTTGCTGAATGAACTTTCATTAACGACAATATAGTAGTTGAATAACATTTCCAATGTTTCGACAAGACGTTATATATGTTACCGACACCATTAGCTTATAGTCACTGTAAGAGTAAAGCTATTTTTCCAACCATTGAGGATAATATATATATATATATATATATATATATATATATATATATATATATATATATATATATATATATATATATATATTTGCACAATGTAGTAAAGAAATCACATTCCTTTAAAAAGATATTATATTCCTTTAAGCAAGAAAAGCTTTCCATTTATAATGATATAAGCTCTATTTCTTTATCCAATAGTGGGTTTTTTTTTCAGAACCAATAATGGGTTATATTTTTTAATTTTATAGAGCCATTTAACAATATACTTACTAACTAAAATGTGAGGTAAATAGAGAAAGAAAATGAAATATTTGTACTACAAATCAATCGCTTAGTTATTCGATCGTTATCAATTGGTTGACTAAAAATTATGTAATAAATGTTATTGGTGTTTTTCAGTTTTATTTGAAATTGAAACTTCTGCCACAGTACATTAATTGAACAATACGCGTTCCATTCTAAAATCAACATTTCTTTTTATATTACCATATAATCATAATTATATAAATGAACATTAAAATAGTCAATAAAATAATTTAATGATATGAAATAAGTGATGATCCAAAAAAAATTATGTGGTGACAAAATTTCTATAAATAAATTTGTGGGAGCAAACTTATCTTAAAGCAATTTTTTATAATTTATTTTATATTATGGAGCAATTTATAACTACATATATATTATATTAGTAATTTTTAAAACTTTGTGGCGGCAATTGCCCCATTCTTATATAATTGAATCCGTCTCTCGGATGGAATTTATGTAAATTGCATAGAAATTCATTCTTTGTTAATTAATTTTTTTCCTTATAATTTTTTGTAAGAAAAAAGAATTATTCTAAAATAGTTGTCATTTTAGTTTTTTAATGTAATATTAATTATCTTGGTATATAATTGTCCTATTAATGGTGGATAATCTATAAATAAATTAATAATAATATAAGGTTAATTTTATAAAATTATCATTTTATTTTATCTATTTATTATTTTTTCTTTATCTATGTAAAATAACTTATTAGGATAATTATTTTCAGCGGAGGGAGTGATTATCAGTCAATTAGTAGTATATAATAAAATTTAAATATTTATTATAAAATCAAAAGTTAATAAAAGAATTAAAAACTTAACTTACGTATAAGAGTATCTTAATCCATAGTATCAAATAGATCAATAATTTTGTATTTATTCAAATTAAATTTTTCCATAATTCTAGTTTTAATTTTTTTTTACGCAAGTTTAAATTTTTTTTAACATACCATGAAAATGTAATATCGCAACTCAAATATTTAGATACAAAAAAGTCCAAACTATTAATTACACTTCATTTGTTATTTTGACAGATCGCCAGTTATAAAACTAATATGACATTAAATTTTTATATGAAGTCAAACTTGATGACATTATTAAATTAGCTTTTTCCAAAATAACTTAAGAATAATGGTCAATTAAATAGTTTTATTGTATAACTATTTTCAGTTTAAATATAATTTATATTTAAATTTATAAAAGTATAAAAAAATTATTTAGATGGAACTTAAAATTAATTTTTATTCATTAATAAGTACTATTTTATGTGAGTCTCCTTAAATAATTTGGGTCCACTTCCTCTTAATTAGGCTAATAGTAATGCTTAATTAATTATGATAACATAGAGAGTATTAAAAGTAAAATGCGTTATTGACATTGTCTCTGTCAATTGTAAGAACGAAAATGCTAAGTCTTTTGGAAAAAAAACTACTTCTTTTAAACATATAATTAATTAAACATATAATAAGAATGAATTATAGATTACAACAACTGATTAAACTCTTTCACTCTGTAATCTTTAAGTAAAAAATAAAACACCTTGTAATTAAATTAAAGATTCCAACCTATAACTAATTTGCAATATTTCTTCCTTTTTATTGAGTAAAAATATAATTTGTGTCGTTTTAATCCCTAAAATTGTTTGTTTATATAAACTAACTTTTCAAAGAGATGAGTTAGTTGATAACTTCGAAAGAAGAATTTCCTTGTAAAATAATAATCCAGAGTCAATTTGCATAAAGAAACACTGATCTTGATGACCAAATAGTACAATTGCAGTTTCTAAGAGACCAAATTACACATTTTTTTAATTATTTTAATCTATAAGACACATGATCATTTTTAATTAGTAAATCAATAAAATAAAATAAAATAAAGAGTGTTCGAGAATATGCTTGATATCTTCAGTTTAAAAAAATATTTAGTTTATTTTAAAAAATTTATTATTTGTTTGAAATCTTTAGGATATGATATAAATTTAAAAAATATCATGAATTTGTTTAGATAAAAATAAGGATTTGATCTTATCTTTTTAGAAGATTAAGAATTTGATTTTAAGACTAAGATAATGTTAGTATTTAAATTTTGTATTACACTTTTTCTCTACATATACAACTCATGAATAAAATTAAATATTCTAAAAACTTCTATACAAAATATACCTACTTCTTTCTTACAAATATATCACTTCACACACAAAAGAAAAGAAAAAAAAAACCATCAAAACTTGGGGGATAAGCCTAGGAGAATATTACCACTTTTCTCTCTCTAACTCTCACATCTTTGAGAGTGAAAGACTTGCGGATCAATTATGCCAATACACAAACCAAGGAAGTGAGATATTAGTAGTATTAATATAAGGAGCATAAAGTCTAGTGAGAGACAGAGAGAGAAAACAAACTAAGGTGGAGTTATGAGCTTGTTGTGTCTTTATGGTAATGTCCTTGTTTTCCTCTCAACAGTTAAATGTTACCGAGAATAGAAGCCAGCCGAATAATAAAAGCAGCCAAACCGGCACATAGAAAGAAAGAGACTCACTCTCACACAATTGACACAAAACACAAGCACACACAAATTTCCTTTCTTTTTTTAAAGAAGAGAAGCAACACGTAAAGGAGAGAGAGAAAGAAGAGAAGATGAAACATAGTGCTTCCTCCACTGATATTCTCTGCTTCTCCATTCCCTGAACCAAAATTTTCAATTTTTAATACATATAAACTTCTGGGGTTGTTTGTTGTTGTAAAAGTTGAAGGCTTTTGGGGGGTGTCTGATCCATTAGGATCATCATCATTCATCAGCACATGGCAAAGCCAGGGGTGTTGGAGTCTGATCCAGGGGTGATGGTGAAGAAGGCCAAAGAGTTGAAGAGGGAGCTTCAGAGGTTGGTGAAGTCTATTGTGCATGATGAGGATTGCAGCACTGAGACCATTGATCAGGCCAAAGAGACTCTCTGTGTTCTCAAGGAGTTGAAGCTCAGAAACAGGTCTTCACTGTCTCTGAAGCTTCACAACAAGAGTGTCGCTTCTTCTTGCCCTGATGAATTCAAGTGCCCTCTTTCCAAGGAATTGATGAGAGATCCTGTCATTGTGGCTTCTGGTCAGGTTAGTGTCACAATTTTCAAGTGTATAACAAGAATTCTGAATCTTCCAACAATTTTCTTTTTCTTTTTCTATTAATCCTCTTATTTAGCAGGTACTAGTAAGTTATAATTTTTAAGAGATTAAATGCATTTGTTTTTTTTTTTCATTTAATACCCTTAAATGAAATGTTATAAATATTTGTAAAAAAAAAAAGTCTGAAGAGTAATAATGATAATAACAATTTGATGTGTTTATGGTTTCTGAGAAAATGCTGGAAACAGAAGGAAAGACAAAATACAATAAAACTGGGGTGTTGTTATTATTATTGCTATTAATTTTAATAAATATCTTGGTGCCTAGAAAAATGAGTTGATGAATTATTCTGGTGTGGCATAAAGGGGTAGAAAGTTCTTAACAAAAATGTTTTTTTTTAATTTCTATTTTCTTTTGGAATTAAGTTTAACTAAAGTGGAGATATAGAATCTGATTTTGGCCTTTTGTCCATCTCTCTTTTCTGGAATTTCTGTACTTTATTCCATGTTAAGTGACTAAAAGGTATGGGAAAGATAGAAAAGGAATATATTCAGCTCTTTACTAGTCCAGTGCAGAACCTTAGAGATATATATTTTTTTAATTTATTTAATGAAGTTAATAATATAGTTCATATTATCTATTTTAACAAATGTGAAGATAAATCGTTTCAGCATTTGGAATTGTAGTTTTCTCTTTGTCTTTCTGTTTCTTCTTGTTTATTTTTTCTTCTTCAATCAAAACAGTTTTTAACCTGTTTGATTGTTTTGCTTTTACATTTTGCTGTTCAATGTGAGTGGGACTTGCTGGATTTTATTTTGGAATTGTTTTACATTTGCTGTCAATGGAAGTTCAATGCCAAGTACTTTTTGTTTGATTTGCGGAATTTCTGTGATCTTCCCTCTATTTATGTTGTTAGCTTTACTGCATTCATGTTTCAAATGTATGTTTCAAGAAACAAAAAAGAGGAAAAAGAAAAAGGAAAAGGGCAATTTGATGATATGCCTATGATAGCCATTGTGGATGGAAAGAGAAAGAGTGGGGAGGTGAAAAAAGAATAATATTCTCTGTTCATAAATGTGATTCTTGTGAGTGAGTGAGTGGCGGTGGTGATTGTATCTTTGTGTAGAACTTTTGACTGGTTTTCTCAAAAGGGAATAATTAAATTCTAGTGTTCTTGGCCTTTTTCTTTTTCCAAATTAGTACAGTGATGTCTTCCACCACCGTGACTACCTTTTTTTTTCCCTTTCTTTCTGTCCTAAGCCTTTTTCTGTGCAATGATATTTCTGAATTCTGATTGGTTTTGAGTGAATCAGTGATGGTTTGGAACAAATTTGAGATTGTGCAGATATTTTCCCTGTCTAATTATGAACAATGATTCATTTTGTTTCCCTCTTTTGGTTGCTAATATGTAGCATCGTTTGGTGTCAATTATGCAGACATATGACAGACCTTTCATTCAAAAATGGCTAAATGCTGGAAATAGGACTTGCCCTCGGACACATCAAGTCCTTTCACACACTGTGCTTACACCAAATCATCTAATAAGGGAAATGATTGAGCAATGGTCTAAAAACCAGGGGATTGAATTGTCGAATACTGTTCAATATATTGATGAGGAAGGTTTAAACGAAGCCGACCGTGAGCATTTTCTTTGTTTGCTTAAGAAAATGTCATCAACACTTTCTGATCAGAAGACGGCTGCAAAAGAACTGCGCTTGCTGACAAAAAAGTATCCTTGTTTCCGGGTACTCTTCTGTGATTCTGCAGATGCCATTCCCCAATTGCTTAAGCCAATTTGTGGCAGTGATTCTTTTGGTAGTGTTCACCCTGATCTCCAAGAAGATGTAATCACAACACTCCTCAACATCTCTATTCATGATAACAACAAAAAGCTAGTGGCTGAAACTCCTATGGTAATTCCTCTCCTTATGAGAGCATTGAGATCCGGAACAATTGAAACGAGGAGCAATGCCGCAGCTGCGCTTTTCACTTTATCAGCTCTCGACTCAAACAAGGAACTCATAGGGAAATCTGGAGTTTTGAAGCCGTTAATTGACCTCTTGGAAGAAGGGCATCCCTTAGCCATGAAGGATGTTGCTTCAGCAATTTTTAACATATGTGTAATGCATGAGAACAAGGCAAGAGCCGAGAAGGACGGCGCAGTGAGGGTGATTTTGGCAAAGATAAATAAGCAGATTCATGTTGCTGAGTTACTAGCTATTCTTGCACTGCTTTCAAGTCACCAGAGGGCTGTTCATGACATGGGAGATCTTGGAGCTGTTCCTAGCTTGCTGAGGATCATCAGAGAGAGCTCATGCGAACGCAACAAGGAGAATTGTGTAGCAATCCTTCAAACCATTTGTCTGTATGATAGATCAAAGTTGAAGGAAATAAGGGAAGAGGAGAACAGCCACAAAACAATCTCTGAGCTAGCAAAGCATGGAACATCAAGGGCTAAGAGGAAAGCTAGTGGAATTCTTGAGAGATTGAATAGGGCTGTTAATATCACACACACTGCATAATGTCTCTTGAGCCCTCTCTCAAGGTACATTACATCGTATATTCTGCATTTGTCTCCAGAAACTCTAAGTTGTTTAAAGTTAAAATCAGTCAGAAATTCTGTCTCTTCACCAATTTTTGTACATTCTTTTTTCTTAACGAAGTCATTCTCATGTTCATCAGTTAGTGACCAAATAAAGTCATGTGCTCTGTCTCTAAATTATTCAAAATCTTCTACAGGACTCTCCAAGGATGTTTGGGCTTAAAACTTTTGGTTATGTTTATAATATATTATCTCTATTTTTACTTTGCTTAGTGTTATGGAGAAGATCATTAAGATAGAAAAAAACTAGTTTAGTGAAAGCCTTTATGGTTTCTTACTTTCATGGTATCACTGCATTGCACCTGTTTAACTAACCATGACAAATGCCAACTTGTACAATGCTTAATCAATCACGTTCCTTGCTAATAATGATGAATAGGGGGGAAAAAAGGATCACTGGCAATAACTAGTTTCATACTTCCAATTCTGGAAATTTGGTTAGATAGAATAATTTGTAAACCTATTTTATTTTATTTGTCAATGTAACAACACAATTCTATTATTTATTCATTTATTTCTTAGCTAATTCTCTCCTCCTGAGAGATTGAGCTTATCTATACTGGCTGATTGTTAATTTATTTAAAATAAACATTTTAAATGGATCTTAATATCTTAAGAGATTAATCCTAGGATACCGTGAATTAAAAAATGATTTAATTTTAAAAATAGTATAAATAATTTTTTTAGACCATAAGTATCCATCGTTGGTGGGATTTGTCTAAGAACATCAGTCTTAAATCAAATTGCAAATATCATAAGACAACTTGTTGTGATGACCACGAAATAAATCATGGCTGCTACGTAGGTAGGTGGCTGAAATTAGAAAGGTATCTCTTATTCCTCTTTCCATTGGTAATGGTTGTAAAAAGAATGGGAGGAAAGATCCATACGCAGCAAGCAACAAAGAAAAGGATAAAAATGTGAAAATGAATGGAAACAATATCACTTCACAAGTCACAAGGGACCAAATTTACTTAGAAAAACAGATTGAAAAAAACAAAATGATTGGAGAAAATATCACTTCACGACTCACAAGGAATCTATTTCTCTCTTGTTTCCATTTGGTCTTAGTTCATGTACAGGACATAATATAGAACTCATCCAATCAATGGGTACAGGAATAATTGACATTCCCTCACTTAAGTTCAAGTTAGATTTATGTGTGGATGTAAATTATACTATAAACCTGTTGCAGTCTTCGTCTTTATTTACGTGTTTTAAAAGGGCAATTCACCATTGAAATAGATTTGGAAGAAGCTCACGAGGAGGGAAAACAAGAAAAATGAAAAGAGAGAATATAATGTGGAGTTTAAAATTCAAAGGTAGAAGAGAAGTTTAATAAGAAATAAATTAGAGTGAGAATAAGATAAAATAAACATGATGAAGTTTGTGGAACGGGTTATGATGGATAAAGATTTTTTTACATGGGTACTGAGACTTTGGATTGGACAGATTTTCCGTGGAAGATAAATGTCATGTATGACTCATATTTTATGAGCGAATAGATGCTTGAGCAGAGAGTGTGCAGTATGGTACAGGAATGATAATATGATATTGCAATATGTATGTAGGTTTATATCATATATACTGATATAATCCTATTTGCTTATAAATAATAGAAATAATCCTTCTACTCCAAAGGATGTAAGCACTTAGTGAAATTAGTTAAATCTCGTGTCGGTGTGTGCATGTTGTTATTCTATTTTAGAATTTTGGTTATTATTATTATTATTAATAAATAATATATAAATTGTGGTATGAAAGAAAAGTTGTGCTAAATGTTGGATTAAGGTGGAATTGTATCTCTTTTATTTCAGGTAGTCAAAATGTTGATTCTCAATTTGCAATTCATTTATTATTGAATGAGGATTTCTTTTGTAGTATAAAGGCTTGATTTAATTTGGTGCTCAAATTATTTTAAATGATTTAATTTGGTCCTCAAATTTTAAAAAAATTAATTTGATTATCAATTTTTTAAAAAGTGAATTAATTTGATCTTTAAATTATTTTAAATGACTTAATTTGATTCTCAATTTCTTAAAATTTTGAAAATGAAATGGATTTATTTTTAAATAATTCAATTTAATTTTCAAAACCAAATTGATTCTTTTTTAAAAATTGTTAAATTAATTTGGTCCTTAACTTAATCCCGTATTAGGCACCCAAAGACCCATTCCCTTATTATTTTTTTTTTTTTTAACGTGGCTCATAACTTTCACTCATTGACTCCCTTTTTTAGCCCAATTTTATTTAATACCCATAGGTACTTTTATCATGCCACTTAACATTACCAAATTACTTAATTAAATATTCTATAATTTTGGATTAAGAGGTCAACCCATTCATTTGGGTCCGAATGCCCCTTTCCAAGGCATTCGAATTTAACTTTTAAGCCATGAAGTGAAATACCAATATTTAATTCTCTAATTAATCAAACTTTTTACCTTATATGGGTTGTTTGGCTTCAGATTTTTTTCCCCCACAAATGGTAAGGTGATTAACTATAAGTGGTGAGCAATGTTATGAAACCTGATTCAATTATTGGCCCGGTGGAAGTAGTGGTCAATAATCCAACCAGTGGACCATTAATTAATACAGTTTAATCTGATATATATTAAAAAATTCAAAATTATAGATGAACTCTTTACTGGATTTGTACTGCAAATCCACAGATATGATTGTTGCCGGCAAGCTGTTTGATACAACTGTTCTTCCAAATCTAGTTTCTTGGAACACCATGATATCTGGTTTTGACCATAATTAAATGTTTGAGAAGTCATTGGAGATGTTTTGTAGGATTCGTTTGCTTGGGGTTGAGCCTGATGAGTTTAGTTATGGGAGTGTTCTTTCGGCCTGCTGTGCTTTGCGAGCTCCAATATTTTGCAAACAAGTTTATTAACTTGTTATGAAAAAGGATTTTCTTTCCAATGGTTATGTTCAGACTCGAATAATGGATTTGTTTTCCAAAAATTGCAACTTCAAGGAGGCACTAAGGTTTTTCTATGATGCTTCAAGCAATAACGTGGCATGTTGGAATGCTATTATTTCGTTGGCAGTTAAAAGTGGAGAACGCTGGGTTGCTTTGAATCTGTTTCGTGGAATGTGCCATGCATCTCTAATGCCGGATAGTTATACATTTCCAAGCAATCTAACAGCATGTTGTGTGCTTAAAGAATTGCATATTGGGAGAGGAGTTCATGGGTGGGCAATCAAATGTGGTGCAACAGATGTCTTTGTGGAGACTGCTATTGTTGATTTATATGCAAAATTTGGATGTATGAGTGAAGCTTTTAGACAATCTTCCCAGATGCAAGTCCATAATGTGGTCTCCTGGACTGCTATAATTTCTGGGTTTGTCCAAGAGGATGATATTATTTTTGCACTAAAGCTTTTCAAAAATATGAGAGCAATAGGGCAGGAGATAAATAGCTATACTATGACTAGTGTACTTTCTGCATGTGCTAAACCAGGGATGATTAAGGAGGCAGGTGAAATTCATTCCTTGGTATTAAAATTAGGGTTGAATTTAGATGCTAAGGTTGGTGATGCTTTAGTCAACATGTATGCAAAAATAGGAGAAGTTGGACTATCTGAGTTAGCCTTTAGTGAGATGAAAAATATAAAGGATCAGAGCCTATGGGCAGCCAAGTTGTCCTCTTTCACACAGAACCAAAATTCTGAAAGGGCAGTTGAGTTATTCCTTGTGTGTAATGTTAGGACTTAGGACAAGGAGTGAAACCTGATGAGTATTGTATTAGTAGCATGTTAAGTATTATGAGCTGCTTAAGTCTAGGGTCACAGATACATGGTTATGCTTTGAAGTCTGGGTTAGTCACTGGTGTTTCCGTTGACAGTTCACTTTTAACAATGTAGTCAAAGTGTGGTTGTTTAGAAGAATCTTGTAAAGTTTTTCAGCAACTTCCTGCCAAAGACAACGTCTCATGGACCTCCATGATTTCTGGTTTTGCAGAGCATGGATGTGCAGATCGAGCTCTTTGACTATTTAAAGAAATGCAATATCAAGAAATTGTACCTGATACATTATCTTAATCTCAACTCTAACTGCATGTTCTAATCTTTGTTTCCTAAAGACAGGTAAGGAAATTCACGGTTATGCTTTCCAGTTGGGAATAGGAACAGACACAGTTGTTGGTGGTGCACTTGTAAACATGTATACAAAATGTGGAAACTTGAATTTGGCGAGTACAGTGTTTGATATGCTGCCCCAAAAAGATGTGTTTGCTTGCTCTTCCTTGGTCTTGGGATATGCCCAAAAGGATCTAATTGAAGAATCATTTTTGTTATTCCATGATATGCTCGACTAATGTAACAGTTGTTGGTGGTGCAGTTGAATATTGCCCCAAAAAGATGTGTCTGCTGTGCAACCCTGGAATCCCCTGCTACATAATGCCTCAAACAAAATATTGCAGCTTCTAATTAAGTGGCTGTGGTTGTAGTGTGGGCGCAGTCTAGGTACAAGAGGAAGACAGAGTCTTGGGAGAGTTCTTACCCAGGGAAAATCTTACAAAAGTTAATGTAATGTAATCTCCTGCTATTTTAACTCTCCTTTGTGGTGTTTAATGTAACTTATAGTGTGTTTGGATACCATCTAGAATCAATTCTAACCCCCCAAATCATGGTGAAAACCTGAAAAAATTGAAGCAACTATTTTTTGCTTTGGCAACGTGGTTTTGGAATTGATTTTGGAAAAATTGAAAGCTAATCCAAGCACGCACTTAATCTTCTTTCTTTTTTTAACTCTACGGGGGTTTTCTAGATTTATTGCTTCCTAACTTGTAGGTTGTAGCAATGACATGGGATAAGCCACCCGTGCATGCAAAAAAAAAAACACCCATGGATTTGCCAATACGACTTTCTTTCGACTCTTTACTACTGAATATCATCTCGTCTTTACCAAAAGACCTATCTATGTTACAACGTCGTTAATTCACTGATAAGTTGTGGGATATGTCTAGCATGTTTCTATTACACGTCACACACAAGAGTGAATTGCATGTGCAAGAATTTATTTGCAACATCTTTTCATCCTTTATTTTTACATGGTTCAATTACATATTGGCAGTTGAATAACGCAAGTTTTCTTCCAACAAATCTTATGTCACATTTCTTTGGAAGTAAATTGGGCAAATATGCTCCATAAGGAACACATAAAAAAAAAATAGTTCATTATGTGGGTGAAATTGATTGAAACTTACGTCTGTGCAGAGAAAAGCACGAATTTGGAAACTTTGATATCACAAATTCACAATTTTGAGCTTAAGAATATTGACATAGGGAATTATAGAAATGTATTCTTCTAGTAAAAATCCTTCTTTAAAATATATAACCGATAAATAAAATTTTTAACTGTACATATAGGCACATAAATAAAAGAGAAATTATGCATGTACATTCAAAATATCTGACATAACCCTCATATTCGATAATTGAGTAGTTGAGAATTTTCTGGTTGGGTTTAAAGCAATGGTTAATAAATCCCAACTACTCAATTTTTGAACTTGAGTGTTACATTAGATTATTTTTATTTGCATGTATGATTCCTCTAAATGAAAATATGAACTCATAAGTTACAACAGATCAATAATTCAACTAACTTTTACTTGAACAAAAACTTTCATTCTTGCTGTCCTGGCAAATGTCGGATGGCAATAACTGCTTCTGAATACGAGCTGCAAGCTGAGAAACTTTCTCATCCTCTAAATTAAGGCGTCGCCTTAGCAAACTCTAAAAACAAGGAATTTTATTATTGATTAGTACTCCCAAAACATAATTATATGTATCTCATATCAAACTTTGAAAAGGAAATGAAATATTACCTCAGAAGCCCATAAGCAATCATATGCTTTACGAGGAATTATGTGCATATGCGTCTGAAATGTACATTTTATGGCAAAATAAGCCACATTTCAGAATTAGCAGTGATGTAGAGGGAAAAATAAATGTATGATTCCATAAAAGTGCAAGTGACAGTATGATCTAAAATCTTACATGATATATTACTTGGCCTGCAGCTGCCCCATTGTTGACCAACAGGTTGAATGAACCTGCAGAGTTCAAAACATCCTATGAAACTACATTGCATGAGATATAATGTTATATAAAAGTATCAAAATAGTAGATGATCAAAAGAGCTGATATGAAAATGACAACATGCAG
Organism: Glycine soja; assembly: GCF_004193775.1. Taxonomy (NCBI): domain Eukaryota; kingdom Viridiplantae; phylum Streptophyta; class Magnoliopsida; order Fabales; family Fabaceae; genus Glycine; species Glycine soja. The sequence goes on along the minus strand of NC_041009.1, from coordinate 46,325,327 downwards.
GGTAATTATAATTTTCTCCAAACAAACAACAATAACAAAAGCTTGATATCCTTCATTAAAATGGATAAACAACCAAAGATTCATAGAAACCACACAATGAATCAAGAATCTAGTAATGCACTGAAGTTAATGATTTTTCCTCATTGTTGCTAGAAAAGCCATAGTAAGGTATCCATAAGATATCTACAGGCAGGGTTTCAAATTTTATTTATTTTTAAATCTAAGCCATATAAGATAACAACACATAGCAGAGTTCAGGTAAATGTACAAGTATTGAAGTACATACTGCAGCCAGTAGCCTTCATGATTGCATTGCTAATGAAGGGCACTTTTGAACACATTGCAGCTACCACCTGTATCATAGCCAATCAAGCTAGGTAAATAAGAGCACTGATACATGTTTGACAAATGAAATAAATAAATCAATCAGGACACATGCCTTTAACTTAATAACTAGAGAGAGAACACCTAGCAAAACAACATAACAACCAATCATGTTTCAAGACAGGGACAGCACAAATTCATATTTGTAACGTGCAGCATTTTTGGGTAAATAAACAGGGACCATTGTTTCATATTTACAAAATATTTAAATTGATTAAACATGCAGGTACACCACTTTGCAGATCTTACTATTGCACTTTACAGTACAGAGCAACAAATTTAGCAGAGTTTTCAAGCTTGATGAAATTGAAAAGAAATGCTGAAACATTCATTAAATCAATAAGATATGAGCCTCCATTATTTGGTTTCTTTGTTCATCCCTCATCATCATGCCCTATTTATGCATTTTCTGTCTCATCACTAGGATCTTGTGTTTAAAATCAGACATCAGAGACAAATGAAGAAGATCCTATTGATGCAGATTATAAAGTACCACAAGGTTCACAATCATTTCAAAAGAAAAACCACCTCACTTCTCACAGTCACTACCTTAGGGATTAGAATTACAACTTAAACAAGTTATTTCACTGATTAAGTAGAGATACCAGCAAACATGCATGTTATTCTTTAACTTTAAACAATAATAAATATGCCTATCTTCATTTGCCTAATTATTGATAACACAAATAACATAAATCACAAGAACCTGCATAAAAGAAGTTCTCCTTATGGAGAAAGAATTTACTATCGACTTAAAATTATAGTGTAAAATCAGTAAAGAAGTTACAAAATAATAAATTCAATCTTCTTGTAACTATTGAAAATTACTTACTGATGGAGGAGTGGCATCCAGTGAAGGGAAATGAGATTTTGGGATAATGAGAGAGTGCCTAGTAAACACAATGTAGAAGTCAGAAGTAGATAAACAAAAAGCACACCATGCAGTATAGTTGAAAAAGCAAATGGAATTGGATTGTACACTTGTAGGCAAACATGATTACCATTTACCAAATCAAACAATATGCCATTGACAAACTATGAAATTATCCAACATTCATCATATTTAACCATGGCATTCAAAATGGATATTTCAGAATTCCTCTAAAAGACAAAAACTTTACTTCACTTTCCTCTTACTTTTCTACCAAATTAAATGGCACGGTTAAGAATATTTTGTTTTGAAATGTATCACTAGAAAAAGAAAAGGCAGTATGGCATTTTTGTAATTAACTTGAAATAAAAACTACCCATTTATTTACTCTTCTTCCCTTTTTTCTACCCATTTATAAAAACTATCCTACTCTGTTCTTCAAAATTTTGTTCATGATTCTATTCTCTTGGGATATTATTTTGCTTAATGAATTATTATGATAGATAGGCTTACCAGGCTAAGTAGTTTTTGTTTATAGTTTGTGTACCAGCCATGGCTTCAAATTGAGTTGTGACATGAAGGGAATGTAAGGCGAAAAATTACAGGCATCAAATATTAACTGATAGAAGCACTACTAAGTACTAACCTTCAATGTCACAACGCAACTACAAAACTGAAAATACATGTCTCTTATTCACTCCATGTATAACCATATGTTCATAAAATAGTGAAATAACGAAACACAATGCCTCACAATATACCTATATGGAATTGCACCTAGAGACATATGATACCTTACCCATGACTCAGTGGACTTGTATCCAATATGCAGAGGCACATGTCATCTTCATAAAGCTGTTAGTTTGACAAAATAGTAAGAAAAGCAGGGTCAAATTATGAGAAAACATGGATAAATTGTGTACCAATTACTAGAAAAGAGTAATGGCAAAAAATAAGTACAATGATTGAAAATACATACATATTTGGATGGAAGAACTACAAAGAGCATGATTCACAATTTCAACTAATTCCTGATGTCTAAGCATTAAAGCAGTAAAAGCTAAGGTAGTCTAGTCCTATAAAGTTACCACCATGCAAAACACCCAAGGAAGGGTTAAACCCATTATCCACCTCTGTAGACTGTAGTACGTAACCTTACCTTGCATTTGCAACCAGGTTAAATCCACAATTAAACCTCACCTCTAGGTCACATGTTGGCAAGGCTCCTTTTGCTCAAAGGCTCAAAGCATCAAGCCGACAATGGAAAAATCTAGTTTGATTGTGCAATGCTCAAAAAACTTTTGCTTGAGTGAGTACTTGTATTTCAAGTGTTTATACTTTTAATCTACAAAATTCCATCTCTAAATCCTTTTCATAATAGCTGTAAAATTTTCAAGTTCTTGAAGCAAGGTTTCAATTATTCCAATTCAATGATGACTCTCCCTCCCCCCCTCTATAATTTGTTGAACAAATCACACTTCAATATCAAACTCCAATCCATGATGACTCTCCAATCAACAAAATTTTGAAACATTACCACAACCCCTACTGGATTAACTGACCTTGTTCCATGTTTCCAATTTATAATCAATAATATTTCATTCCATCAATTAAGGCATCTATAATTGCATAGCATCTATAAAGCTTGCACCATCAGGCTTAGCTATTATTTTTCTAGCAACATAGTGTTACTGTTAACACACTCTATTTATTCTTGTTTTGACGACAACATGAGCCAGTAAATACATTTAGTGCTGCTCATGTAAGTTAAACCAACACATCACTGAGGGCAATTGGTTTAGCAGCTTTAGAAAAATGCAGAACCACCTACAAGTCTATAACATTTGCAGAAGAGAAAAAAATCATCACACTTACTATGCATCAATAATACAACACGTGCTCCAGCTTTTCTAGATCAATAACATCAAATTTCTCCTTAAACGATAATTATGTCAATGATTAAAATCAACTTAGTGCAAGGAAACGGTAACTCAGGATCATTTTAATCTCAAAAAACATTAACTCTGTAGGTTCCGAAAACCTTTCGTGCAACAAAATGAGGGTTTTATTGCCTAATACTAATCGTTGACCAATATTCCAAATTTTCTCCAAAAAAAAACTGGTGTACCTTGACAGCTGGTGATTGGTCACGGATAATCTTGCAGAAAACGCAATCGTTTTGCAAAGTGTGGTTTTGGGTATCAGAATCAGAAGCACAGGCCGAACCCGTAAGAGAAACCCGTGGACTAGAGGGAGGGTCCGGTAGTAAGCGGGTCGGGTTGAGGTGGGCGCACAAAACGGCAAGTCGTCTGGCTTCAACGGACATCGTAGCTTTCTGAATCAAAAAGGCTATCTATGTATGGTTTTGAGCGAGCGAAGGGGGCATTGCATGGTGGTGTTTGAGATTAAGATTAGGGAGAGGAAAATGCAACGATGAGTAAGTAATAGTATGATTCGTTGTTGGTTTTTGGAGTTTTGTGTTGAGTTGGTGTGCACGCACGGCTCGGCTTATCCACACGCGGGGACGATAGATGTGGTGTGGTGGGTGTATGGTCATTGGTCAACCATTCTTCCTCCTCCTATCTCGTTCAGTCCTAAGTCATATGTCAATGTCAATCATCACAATATTTTCTTAATTACCACTGTTAACCATTATTATTTAGGACAAAACTTATAAACACTTCATAAGTGATGTTCTCCTATAATAACATATCACATGCCAATGTTAAGTGAACAAATGGACAAATATGTTAGTTTATTTCCTTATTCTTATTTCTGTTGTCACCTATGTGAAAAGGGTGTCCATTTAGTTACCCATTCTCTCCCTAAATTTGCTTATCTTTTCTTTTTTATGATTTTGTAGAAAAAAAAATGTCAATTTACTTACCCAATCTTCCTCTAAAATTTGTTTCTCCTCTCTCCTTCATGTTGTGATAAAAAAAAAGGTGTCAATTTAGTTGCTTTTTGTTTAACTCATAGAATATTTAATCTTATCCACATTTTTAACACTCTAAAGGAAAAAGGGTCAAGACTAATAATGATTATGTATTTGAATTTTGATGGTACATATTTTCTTATTTTTTTAATTTGAAATCATTGAAAATTCCTCTATTTTTTCTTTTGCTATTCTGTTATTATTTTAAAGGTGCACGACAATGTAAATTATTATTATTTTTTCTCTTAGAATGCGAGTCTTTTTTTAATTAGATATTATTTGTCTAATAATGTGAGCAATTCTTATATACATCTTTTTTATTATATTTATTTAGTGATGTGTTCATGAAATTGTGAGTTGCAATTCATGAATGAAAAGTGTAGCATTCACAACTTGTTATGTTCAAATGAGTTTTGCTAAAATTAAATTACCATACCATCTTGTATTTACAACTTGTTGTATTTACAAATTGTGGTACTCCATTTAAAATCTGTTGTATTTAATATATTTTCTTATTCACAAATAAATTGAAGGATAACACTTATCATGAAGTGACTCAAGAAAATATAACCCCATATGTTGGCATGGAGTTCGATGCAGAAGAACATGCATATAGATTTTATAATATGTATGTTGGTTTCATTGGTTTTAGCATTAGAAAAAGATTGGGTAAACAAAAGCAAGTTGAATAAAGATGTTGTGATACCTTAGAAATTTGATTGTTTTAAGAAGAACTCGCAAAGATATCAGGACTAGATGTTTAGCACACATGGTCATTGGTTGAGTGTCAAGTGGAAAATATATGGTTACATCTTTTGTAAAATACCATAATTGTGAGCTTGCAACCCCCTAGAGCAAGCATAAATTACCATCATAGAGGAGGGTTCCTATTGCTGAAGTTGAAATGGTGAATTGATCTGGTATACGCCAAAAATTAATTTTTGAGTTAATGAGTCGACAAGTTGGAGGAAGAGAGAATGTTGGTAGCACTGCTAAAGATATTAGCAATCATTTGAGCTCTAAGAGGATGAAAGAAATGGAAGAACGTGAGGCATACACCTTATAGTTGGGTCACCCTTGAGAATCAAATGTCACAACCCATTATTCTTATGGTTGAGACTTGTGCAAGAGAACTCAGGTGTGTGAGCATCTGGGTTGTGCTCAAATCGAAGACCCTTCAAGAAATGAGTTCAAGAGAGGGGTGATATCAAATCGAAGACCCTTTCAGAACCACACAAGAGAACTCGAGTTGTATCAAGTAGAAGTAGGAGACAAAGCGACAATGATGCCAAGGTTTTCGAAATGGAAATTTGGGGAATATGAAGCCAAGGTTTTCAATTTTGGTTGGATTTGGAAATTGAAGACGAGAGAGAAATGGTGTTGAGCATAGGTGTGATAGAAATGAGGATAACAAAAAAGACTAAGGAGACTGTGTTTATCTGTTTGCTCACTTAACATAAGTGAAAAAAATAGTTCATGTGTTATGTTATCATAGAAGAACAACACAAACAATACATAAAGTATTGTTTATAAGTTTTGCCTTATTATTAAACGAATAGGGTGAAAGAATGTGAATTGTGAAGTAAATATAAGTATTATTGTAAAAAAAGAAATATAAGTATTTATTTTCTTTTAACTAAGTTTGTTTGCTAAATGAAATGTTAAATGACAATTAAATAATTTTTAGTGGGATAACTCATGTTCAATTCTTTTTTAATACACAATTTTTTTGAATTAATAACAATCACGTATTACGAGCAAAATTAAAACTAATTTATGATTGAATGGGTTAAAAGACACACCTAGTGTTGATAATGATGGAGACATAAAAGACATTTTTATCCTATTTTCCATTCTCAGTAACTTTTTTTTTTCTTATACATTGATGAGAGCATAATTTTTAGAATAAATTATATTGATCTCCCTTGAAGTTTAGACTTATTACATTTGATATCCCTCCATTTTTTTTTTACAGAAATCCCCCCTGATTTATTAGCTTTCATAGCACGGACTACCCCTCGCCTCAAAACTTCTTAACTCCGTTAACAGAAGCACACATGCTACTGGCACATGGGTTTTTGTTTTTTATTTTTTCTAGAAATGTCCCCATCCCCTTTCTTTATTTGCTCATGATTTTCAAGCACATGAAATGGAAGCCACCATCCAAAAATAGTCATCCCCTGTTAAACCTTGATTTGGAATTCACTTAAAGACTATTAACGAAATAAATTATAAGATAAATTTCAAAAATAGATCAAGATAGGCAATGAAGAACGTGAATAAAAACATATCAAGTTCAATACAATACAAATTCTTCAAAACTTGAAAGATTAAAAAAAAAAGTCATTTGCTCAACGTAAATTTCTTCAGTGGAATTACAAGAACAAATGAAATGTGAGACTAGTTTCTCAGTGAGTGTATTAGATGTTTTTATATATCTCATACTCCATGTGAATATCCACTTTTATCCAGTATCTTATTAAAAAAAAGTATTTTGAATTTTTTAAAAGAAAATAAAAAAGAAACAGAAAAAGAAAAAAATCGGAAAAAATGTGATAGGACTCACTCAACAAATGAAATGAGATGCAGTTACAACACAAAGTTTGTTATTAAACATATCATGGTGTAGTGGAAAATATGTTGGTCATATTCAACAAAGTGCCATAGTCATTAAGCTGAAATTTGTCTATAAAAGAGATGCCGCACTTCACAATGGAGGACGAAAAAAATTGGGAGAAGGCAGAGAAAGAGAAAAACGAAAAGAGAAAGAAAAACTAAGAATGGAGGAAGAAAAAAATTGGGAGAAGACAGAAAGAAAAAAACAAAAAGAGAAAGAAAAACTAGCAATCACAGAAGAAAAAACGATGTGTGGTGTTTAAGTGGGTTCATATTTCAACCAATCTTTCTAGCATTTTTATTGTTTTTGATAGATGTATGTTCTTTCTATCTTGTCCCTGCGAGTTATTTTCTTTTGATAATATCTTTCAATATAGGAAAAAAAATATTTGATGAGGACTTCGTGTTTTAATAAATTTATCCGTGCTCCTCGTCGTAACTCCGGTTGGGACACTCCATAGATAAACCAATAGCAGATTACAACGAAATAGGTACAGCAACAAGCCAATAAAAAAACTATTCGAGAACATTAAAATTTGAAAGACTACAAATCTAAGAACCCATAGAAGAATTGAAAAAAAAAAAAAACCCATGAAAAATGATTCATGCTCTCACAAATATATATTTGATTTTTAAGAAAAGGTATTTTAAGCAATGACGTTGTTCAGAAGTTCCTTTTTAACATTTTGGTCTCATGTTTGAATGTTTCCTTGTTTTGTGTAAACAATCTTCTTAAAATAGACTCGTGTGAGATTTTGAAGTTTGAACGTCCCCTCTAGATTCCCACGTAATCCTCAACTCTTCTAGAACCATGTCGTTGCGCAAAGTTCCCCACTTTCCACACCCAACGTCCCAATAGAATCCCGCCACGTCAGCAAGATCCCCAACAGAACCACACCCTATAAAACCCTCTCCAAAGAACAAATGACAAATCACAGCCGAAACGTGCGCCCGTGGCCCGAGACACCCGACGCCACCACCGCGGGGGGTTGGTTGCTTCTCTCCTCGAGGCACCCTGTCAACCATGTACGGCGGCGACAGCGACAACAGCGACGGCGGCAGCGATGACCGGCGCCGCGGCGACACGCTGGACTTCCGGAACCTGAAGGTGGTTTCCGCCGTGGGGCGCGGCGCGAAGGGAGTGGTGTTTCTGGCGCGGCCGTACGGCGCAGCGGCGGGTGGCGGGGAGTGGGTGGCGCTGAAGGTGGTGTCGAAGGCGCTTCTTAGAAAAAAGAACAAAAACGGCTATGGCGGGTGCAAGAGGGTGTCGTTCGAGAGGCACATACTGCGTCATTTGGATCACCCCCTTTTTCCGCGGTTCCGTGGGGCCTTCGAGACGGAGCAGCTCACGGGGTTCGCCATTGATTATTGCCACGGTGGAAATCTGCATTCTCTCAGGAAGAAGCAACCGGAGAAAACGTTCTCTGAAAAAAGCATAAGGTACCCCTTTTAATGCAAAAAACATATAATTCTTTTTAAAAAATTATGATGATAGCGTTATTTTTAAGTAGTCATGGTAATTTTAAAGGATATCTCAATATGTTATTATTCCCCACGTTGATTTTTTTTTTCTGGGACAAATTCTCTTCGAAGTGGTTGGATGCAAAAGAAAGACACTTTTCTCAGATTTCAAATCTTGATTAGACTCAGTCCAGTTTTTTATGTCTTTTTTTTTTAATTAATGAAGCTAATGATTTTGGAAAATATTGGGATTAGGGAGGAAAGGCTTAAAATTCAGATTAATATTTTGAAAAAAAAAGAAAATTTTAATTTTTTTCTTCCTTAATTTATTCTCACGTGCGGGGAAATTGGGAAAATGGAAAAAGTGTTATTATAGGTATTTATGTGTGATTATTTTTTTTATATGATTTGTATGTGCCAAATAGAACGAAATTTAGTCATTTTCCTCACTCTCAAGAACGGTGAAGTATGAATGATTATGATGATTTGATACAATTTTTTATTTTCCATGGTGAAGGTTTTACGCAGTGGAATTGGTTCTAGCATTGGAGTATTTGCACAACTTTGGAGTAGTGTATAGGGATTTAAAGCCAGAGAACATCATGATCCAAGAAACAGGTCACATAATGCTTGTGGATTTTGATCTCTCGAAGAAGCTAAAGCTAAAGTCAAACTCATCAAGTTGCAACTCGTCACCGAATTCTGACTCGTCATCAGAGAAGGAGAAGAGAAAGCGACAAATATCGCGGTTCAATTGTTTTTGTCACACAGGAATGTCCTTGTACGACTTGGATATTCCAAGTCAACTCGATACGATCCCGACACGTCAAAGCTTATCAGATTTGTTGGAGAAGTCAAACTCATTTGTGGGAACCGAGGATTACGTGGCACCCGAGGTTATTTTAGGTCAAGGACATGACTTTGGAGTTGATTGGTGGTCATTGGGAATTGTTTTGTATGAGATGCTTTATGGGGCGACGCCGTTTAAGGGCGCTAATAGGAAAGAAACGTTTCAACGAATTATAACCAAAGAGCCAGATTTGATGGGTGAAACGACGCCATTGAAGGACTTGATCATCAAGTTGCTTGAGAAAGATCCTAATCGTAGGATTGAGGTTGATGAGATCAAGAGTCATGATTTCTTTAAAGGCGTCAAGTGGGACACGGTGTTGGAAATTGCACGTCCACCATATATTCCTCAAAATGATCATGAAATCGAGGATTTGATAGGATTTTCGAAAAAAGATGTGGAATCTTTTGTTCATGGGATATTTTTCCCCAAGAATAAAAGGGAGAAAGATAAAACAAATGAAGGAGATAAAAATGGGAATACAATTGAAAGTCGAAAAGACGAGGATAATAATCACAATAATAAGAATGTGTGGGTTGACAAGTTGAATCAAGATTCCATTAAGGATGACAATTTTTTAGTTTTTTAATTTGATGATTTTTCCTTACATATTTTTGTTCATCCTACATGTAAGTAAATCTTATGTTTCGGTAAAACTTTGTTGCCTTCTCTCTCTTTTTCTATTGACAACAAGATGATATAATTAAACTAAAGTAGTTGACAAAATATTTAATCATAATCAACGTGCAAGTAGGGTTAGAGGCATATTCGACACAATGTTCACCATGTAAGATTCAATTTTTTGGGCATGTTTACCCAAGTGGTTCGCCAATGTTTTTTTATTTTTTTCATGTTAACATTATTTTGTGGAAGCGATCAAATTGTTAGTGTTGGTGTGGTAGATGACAATTGGTTTGATAGATTATAGATATATAGCATAGTTTATTTTAGTAGTTGAATAGACATAATGTGTGGTTGATTCAACGTTATGTTGCGTTGAAAATTCACGGTGGTCTTAAAGCTAATACAATGTGGTGAAAAAAAATGGGCGTCGATGATAGTGTTTCATCCAAACATGCTGATAACAAGTCAGTTGCCCCTGTAATTAATATGATAATCCTTTGATCTCTATCATTGAATTTTTGTTGTCTAAAATTGCAACCTGCTCTCCTTTCATACTGAAATCGCGATGAAGGTTGATGTGGGTAAAACAAAAATGAAAATTCTTGAGGTGGTCGTTGAAATTCAAATGTAACATTTTAAAAACTAAATAAAAAATTCAACCAATGGAACATCCTGTCATAATTGGTTAATAATTGACTGCGAGATTAATTGTGTATATCATATTACGTCAATATTATCATATAATTTTATTGGCATAAGATTAGAAAAAATGTTTCTCAAACATGTTATAACTATATATATTTTTGGGTTGAGATGACATATCTTTCATGAAATACTTTTATATGAGTCAGAAATAACTTTATATTATATGTAGCAAATTAAACTTTTTTTGATATCTAACGAATTAAAAAATATTAGAAACACATTCTCTCATATTTTTTTAACACACTCATGTTGATTGAAACTTAACGCAATCATTTTGAAAAGGATATTCAGCCAATAGTCCATACATTAATTGATAAAAACAAAATTATTTGATATAGCCAGCAACAGCAATGACTCATCTTCATGGCTGCGCAACCTGGCCAACGTTTGTTGGTAACAACAACATCCAACTGTGATGCACATTCTACAATCTCCTTTCTTTTCCTGGTAGACACATTGTATGCTATCTCAGCACAGTATGTTCTGATGTTTCATCAAGAAAATAAACAAAGTAAGGAACGTAACTTACCAACAAAGGGGTGATCAGAAATTTACATGGAAACTAAAACCAGTTACTACCTGTTGTGCATCACCAGAAGTTCCAGATCCTTAACATTGTGGACAACAAACTTCTTGAATCCAATTTTTCATCAATAAATTTGTATAGTGACGGGTCTTCTTGTCTATGAACCGTAACCAATTAATGTTTGGCATCAAAACTCATCCTTTGGACTTTCTTCTTACACGTGAATCAATACCCTTCGGCCTTTGCCAATTTGGCTGCGTACAACAATTAATAAAAGCAATATAGTCTACATATTATAATTCCGTGGAACCAATGATGCTCAAAATTAAATAATCGACTACCATATACAACATATATAGCAGCTAAATTTAAAGTCATTTTTGTAGGAAGATTACATCAAGAGGAAGCTAATGTCCTCGAACAAACAAAAGGACTATTGCACCAACTAGCAAATGAAATACGTACCACTAGATATTTTGGTATTGAAAACAATCCAAGACCAAGATAACCTCTTTAAAGACAGCAAAACAAGTGAGCTTCATCCTCTACCCCATGCGAACAAAACACACCTCCTCCATCGGGTATATTTACACCCCTATGCTTAAACCTGCACGAGTTGATAATCTACCATGAAGAAGTCTCCATGACATAGCCAACATCTTGGTAGGACACACTCTTCCAGAAAGATATAGACACACTATGTGTGTCTTCAGCTACCTGTACTTGATGTGAATACAGAATTTTTATACTGTGCTGCGCAGTAGAAAAATTTATACTTGATGTGAATTCAGTTTTCTCTTATAAAATAGAATTATAATGATATATGTTATTGGCAACAGAAGTTTATCCTACTATACCATTTACCCATAATAAGTGATTGCCATTATTTAACAATGGGAATTTTTTTGTCATATACGTATATTTGAAATTCAAGTTTTACCGAACCTTGAAAACATGCACCCATGAAAAATTCAACAAATAGAAAGGTATTCAATAGAAAAAAACGTAGAAAAGTTTTATTAAAAATTTTCTATTGTTACATGTAAATAAAAGAAAACAATTTCTATTATCAATTAAAATAATAAATTATTTGGAAAATTAAAATGTGTGTTATATATATATATATATATATATATATGTGCGCGCGCGCGCGCTAACATTATATCACGACTTTAAAATTTAATCTACACGGAAATTATCAACAAAAGTTTTTAATGTCTTAAATTAGAATTTTAAATATGATCGAATAATTAAACTATTAAAAAGTACTTGAGTATGAAATTGAACAACTTGTGTCTATAATTGCCTCATCAAAATGACTTTTGGTGTCTCATATATTACACGGGTAAGTATAATTTAAAAGAGAAAATAAGAAAACGTCTAAAATAATATTGATGGTGTTGATGTTTAATTGACAAAAATGTATTATTAATAAAATAAAATATATTGTATTAACTTGTTTGAAAATTTTCACTATAATAAGTCACAAAATATTTCATATAGATTGACTCATTTAAGTTTTTTTTTCTTACTTTATCCTGAAATTTTTTAAAAAATATTATTTCTTTAATTCAGTTTTCTTTTTTTTTAAAGGCAAATAAAATTTTATTAAGCTGGGCACGAAATGTAACCATAATTAAGCAGAAGCAGAATAGCGATTACATTAAGGAAGCTATAATGTCCCCACTAGACATTTTGGTATTGGAAACAATCCAAGACCAAGATAACCTCTGTAAAGATAGCAAAACAGTAGCCTCATCAAAATTTGCTCCATTAAAAACAATCTGATTCCTTAGATATATACCATAAACTCCTGCAGGTTGCATGCCAAATTACCTGTCGTAGACCATGCAAATATTTTTCTATGAAAAAGAACCCATGTTGAATAAAATGTTGGGATACTTGGTTATGTTGTACCATAGAGATTCCCAGCCACCGGTAAATTCCACACCAAACCTGATATGTCAGATTCATCCTCTGCCCCATCCAAATTAACAAAACACACATCCTCCATAAGGTATATATACTTTATCATCAAATCAGAAATACACAAAATATATGCACCATATGAAATTAATTATAATTAAATCCTTTGGTCTTTCGGCTGTCCGTCAATTATCTCAATATTTTTTTTTACATTGTTAGATGATTTTCAGACTGTATTTCGATCTGTAAATTTTGATTACAGAAATTCACAAAGAAGCAAGTATATATTTTTAGTTGTTCTTTCATATGGAATTTAAATTTAATTTCTTTTTTAAATTATTCAAACACTTATTGATCATTGATTAATAAATAAGCAAGTTTTACATACTTTGGCTAACCCCCACAATTATATTGCATCCTTAGAAACATTTAGTCATGATTTGATGAGAAGTAAATCTTTAGTTGTGGTGAACAACACGTTTTTGGTGTTTCAATTGACTTATCTCTCTTCTTCATCAATAGTAATATTATCCAAAGCTAATTTGAGTGGAAAAAAGCGAAACTTGAGATTCAGATGTTGTTTCTTGGTTTTTTTCCACAAGATTGTCCTCCACTAATACCCATAGAAGTTCCACTATTCAAGGTGGGGTTAAAATGACAGTGACTGAAACATAGGAAATTTATAGGGGAATGGGAGGATAGGAAATTGAAAATTAGCTATTGTTGGGTTATTTTGTGTGTTTGGTGTAAGTCAGGGATTTTTGGGAATTTGGATTAGTAGGAGATTGGTAGTTTTACATGAAATTTAATCAACGATTGGGATGGAATTGGTTTGAATCCATTGGATGAAAATAAATAAAAGAGGAAGTTGACGATTTGGGATCTGTGAGTAGAAAAATTGGATGAGATTGAACTGTAAGTGAGTAGAAGAATGAATGTGTAAAAAAAAATTGTTACTCATATTTATATACAACAGATTTTACCGTTTGAAATTGAACATTATTTTTCAGTCTTTTTTTACCGATTAAATATTAATATTATCGTGTATATTTAAGCACTCTAATTTTTCTCTCAATTATTATGTAAAATACTATCGATCGATGCAAATTGTCCAAGTGTCCTAAATATAATAATTATATTAATAAGAAATATAAAAAAATCACATTAAATATTATTTTATTTATATACAAATATATAATATAGTATTAAAAAATTCTAATAATGAGAGTAAATTTTGTATTTGTGAATAGTTAAAAATGACAAGAAAAGTATTATCCCTGGTTAGGAGGAAAAGAAAAAGGTGCTTCAGTCGTCCTCCAAATACGCTCTACGGAAGTGAGTTGTTGTTGACCAAATAACTTCAAAGATGTTAGTACGTCAGATGCACTTTTTTCTGTACCCGTTAGTTACACTTAACACACTCACAATTTTTTGTTTCATTCATTCACAGTTTCACACATTCGTCGTGTCTCATGAGTTTTCATTTTCTCTTGTTTTTATATTATTTTTTTTTTCGTTTTTCTTTTCAATAACAATACTTTTTGTTTAATAATAACTATAATTAATCGATTCAAAATTTAATTACACTTAAAATTCTCATTTCTCTCTAAAAATGTATTCTAAAATCAAACTTACTTATTTTTTCATAAATTCAATATATGTTATGCATATTAGAATGATAATACTGGTATTTAAGAAGAGAAGTTATATATCATTACTTCTGTAAATGGAACCAAAGCTTTTAAAATATAAATATGGTCACCTGTGGTCATCTAAAAAAAAGGAATTTGAAATCAAAACTGAAATTAGAAAATAAAAACAAAACATGAAATAAATGCATGGTCATCGAATTTGAATTTACTGTAATTAACCTTTCATGCATTCATGCATGCAGTTAATAACTCCATAAACTTTCAGAAAAAAAAATGAAGTTATTAGTAGTATTTATATTTTATTTAGGTAAATTAGTTTTAAAAAAAATACTACAAATGGTCGAATTTTTTATTTAATGGTTATAATACAATGCACTAACTGGCACTACAGTAACTATGGTCCCTCCCAGTCATATTGCATAAACGTCCTCGATCCCTTGAAGTAAACTCCACACATAAAGCCTTAACATTTACACAAGTATCATTATTTCCACATGTTGATCCTGCAGTGGCACCATGCACTAGTGACTATTGCATCAAGTATATATAGAAAATAAGGAAATAATAGCATTGATGGCACTTAAGAATACCAGTGACAAGAACCATTATTGAAATATCCACCAGGAATGTCTTTTCTCTACAAAAAAACTTCTTTATAACTAAAAAAATATAGGGTCCTCTTCTAACTGACTCAAGGATATTAATTATTATGAAATGTTCTTATTTTTAATTCTTTAATTTATGTCCTAAATAAAATAATTAGAATCCTATAGTCTAAAGTCTATTTATATAAAAAGGTCTAAAGTCTATTTATAAAGAAATGCACAGTTATGTTTTCTGAAGTTGCCCGTTTAATTTCTGTAAGTGTTGGTTTGTTTGAACTTTTTTAAAGATGATTGTTACTGATAAAAAAGAGTTGAAGACTTTTACTATGTGTGGATAAAAGATTATTATTACAACAATTTAAACTTTAATGTTTGAATATACTTTAAAAGATTACCAGGGTTGACGATGAAGTAAATCAATAAACTTAATGCTTTGATTAATTAACTCAATAAATTTAATGGATAATTAATTAAATGAATTGAATTTAAATTAGAAATTAAGTTCATTAATTAAATACCGCCAGATGCATGAATCAACTAGTCTCAGATTAAATAAATAAGTTTTGTCTCATATTTGAGTTTTGATTACGTATTTTAATCAAAAGTCTCATATTTGAGTTAATTATGCAATTAAATACTTAAAAGAGATTTTTGTCAATAGTTAGGCTCCAAGAAAACTCTTTCCAATAAAAAATGCATGTAGTCTAGAAAAAAAAAATAAGTTGAATTTAAAATATGTATAATTCAATTCGTTTAATTTATAAATTGGTTCGACATATATGTTTTGAATCAATTATATAATTATTTATACACACTTTAAAATAAAATATTTTTTTCTGAATATATTATTCAATCATAATTAATAAAAAAATTATATTACAATATAAAACTTTTTTTCCTGAAAATATATAAAACATATAATATCATAAATAATAGTGATTTATTTTTAATAAGATTTAAATCGTGCTAACATCCTACCAAAAAAAATCATATCAACGTCTTTTTATCTACTCCTTATGTTCCATAATATTTTTTTAAAAAAAATTAAACTTTCTTTTTATAATTTTTTAACCAGTACTCTTAATAAGAGCAATAGTGAGCAAAACTCTATTTATTATCTTTGGTAAAAGAAAAATATTAATGTCCAAACTAATTATTTTAAGTTGTTTCACACATAAAAATAATACTAATGAATGGAAAAAATATTAATTTTATGTCATCATTAATTTATTTATAAATTTTATAACTTAGAAGTAAAAAAAATAATTAATATTATATTAAAAAGGATAAAATGACAATAAAATTTATATGATAATTTTTTTTATATATGATAATTATAATGAGATGATAAATGGAGGAAGTATATATCAATTTTAATATATTTCCTCGGGTAGGAAATAGCGAGAAGATGGTAAAAAAAAAATAGCGAGAAGATAGATAGATATGCACTGTTATTAATTTCATCAACTCATCACCAAATTCACTTTGTTCCTTCCTACTTCTCTCTCTCTCTCGTCTTCACCAATGGCGTCGTCGTCACCACCACCTTCTCTGTTCTTCCTCCTCCTCCTCGCTCTCTTCGCCGCCACGGCATCCTGCCTCACCTGCACCACCCAAAAGCTCACCGACTCCAACAAAAAGCTCTTCTCCAACTGCCTGGACCTTCCCTCACTCGATTCCTTCCTCCACTGGACCCACGACCCCGCCAACGCCTCCCTCTCGGTGGCCTTCGTGGCGGCTCCGCCCAATCCCGGCGGCTGGGTGTCCTGGGGGATCAACCCCAGCGGCACCGGCATGGTGGGGGCGCAGGTGCTGGCCGCGTACAAGGCGGAGGGCACCGGTGCCGTCACCGTGAAAACGTTGGACCTTAAATCTTACTCTGCCATTGTTCCGGGGAAGCTGTCGTTGGACGTGTGGGACATGAGGGGGGAAGAGGTCAGGGGTGTGATTAGGATTTTCGCGACGGTTAAGGTTCCGGATAAGGCGGAGAGTGTTAACCAGGTGTGGCAGGTGGGGCCCTCGGTTACCGCGGGGAGGATTGACAGGCATGACTTTGCTCCCCCCAATATAAATGCCAAGGGCGTCCTTAGCTTCAACGGGTCGCAGAGTGGTGGTGGTGGTGGTGGTGCCGTCGACCCCGTTACCATGAAGAAAAATGTGAGTTTTTTTTTTCTTAATAGGGTGGGGTGTCCAGGTGAAATTCTAATTATGATAGGGAGAATAAGAATGAATGTGGGTTTTGTTTTAATTATGTGTTTGTGTTCGAAAAATGGGTGTGTGAGTGTTTTTTTTTTTCTCCTGGAGGGAGGGGAATGGGTTAATTTTCTCGTTTTGTTGAAGAAGAGTGGTGTTTTTTTGTTTATTATTGTTTTTTGAGATTTCCGAAAAAAAAAAGAATTTTTATTTTTCTGTGATTTTGGAAAATGGTTTTTTTTTGTTTAGTTGAAGGCGAGTGTGAGTTTTTGGTTTTTATGGTTTTTTGTGATTTCAGAAAGGAAAAAAATATCGTTTTGGTCCTGTTTTCTTTGACTTGTTTGCAGTTTCAATTAAAGAGTGAGTTTGTTTGTTTGCTGACTCTTTTTTTATTCTTTTTTAATATTTTTGGGTGCTGAAGAAATATGTTGATCTCATTTAAGTTATCAGATGAATTGAGATCTTTACAGGGAAAAAAAATAGTTTGATTTGTTTGAACGGAATCTGAAGAAGGGTTCAATTTTAAGTGAAATTGGATGGTTAAATCTAGAAAGGCTTTGTCTTTTGTTGGATGGAATTCGCTGACTATCATGTTCTTCTTGGAGGTTTTATGTGGAGGAACATTGAATTATTTAAGAGAATGTTAAATGTGATCGATTTTCTTGAATGGCAGATTCATGGAATTCTAAATACTGTGAGTTGGGGAGTTCTGTTTCCACTTGGAGTGATCATAGCAAGGTACATGAGAACTTTTCCTTCTGCAGATCCAGCGTGGTTCTATCTTCATGTTGGTTGCCAGGTATCGTCTTACGCCATTGGGGTTGCTGGCTGGGGAACTGGCATGAAACTTGGAAGCCAATCAGAGGGGATTCAATACAGTGCTCATCGCTATATTGGAATCTTCCTCTTTTCGTTTGCAACTCTACAGGTAAAAAAATAATGTCTAATATTCTTCAATTACAATCCATTAGTTTATGCACTCACATGACAAAGGGTTTACACTATCGTCTAATCACAAATTGTCATATATAGTAGTAAATTTGTTGAGCATGAAGTTTGAAAGGAAACTAAATTGTCATGTAATAACCTAAGTAGTGTTGATGGAAACTATGTTTGACAAGGATGTTGTCTATTGTATCCCTCCATGTTTTGATTTTGCAGATTTTCGCATTGTTCCTGAGGCCAGTGAAGGATCACAAGTATAGGTACATCTGGAACATCTATCACCACAGCATCGGATACAGCATAATTATCCTGGGAATCATCAACATCTTCAGGGGGTTTAGCATCTTGCATCCTGATCAGAAATGGAAATCAACTTACACTGCAGTGCTCATTGCACTTGGTGCAGTTGCCTTGTTCTTGGAAGTGATCACATGGATTGTTGTGTTGAAGAGAAAGTCTGGCAAGTCCACCAAAACCTATGATGGACACAACAATGGACAATCTAGGGAAGACCCCCTAACCATATAAAAATAAAGTGAACAAATTTGGCTTGAATGTGTTCTACTTCCCCTTTCCCTTCTTTCCCCCCCCTTTTTTTTCCTTCTATTTATATGACACATGATATCTTTGTATAATGCTTGCGTATAAAATATAAAATTTTCATTGTGTCTTTAAATAGGTTTAAGAAAATTTTTACCATTGGAAACTTATTCACATGAGGATTGGATTATGTTGTCTCTCCGTGCGGGTGTTTCTTTAATCCCCTTTTAGGTTTCAATTAATAATTGCAACAAACCTTTGTTCTCCGCCATTTGTCCATGCTCGTAGTATGGAAGCCAGTTTCCAATGTTAACACGCAAAATATTCTTTGATAGACAAGGATTTAATTCAATTCAATTTTATACTAAAATAACAATGAACTCAGAATTTGATTGATACCTTTTGAAAGTGTAGGGTGCAATTAGTAGCCATGCGAATTGCGAATCTTATCCAGCTAAGTTGGCAACAAAACTAGGCCACAAGGCAATCGCTATATATAATCATAATCAATCACTTAAATAGATTCCCAAAATATTGATCTCTTAGTCATATGTTGATGTAACAATTGAGCAGCGTGTGGTTGATGGAACAATTGAAAATAAAGTAAAGTGACATGTTCATTAATTGAAAAGGTAGCTATATATTAAAATTCAAATAATTATTATTGATTATAATTTATTATAAATTCAATTATAATTTTAATAGTTGATTTTTCGATCTATGAAGAGGTAAAATGCTTTTTTTATTAATATCAATAATTAGTTTCACAAAAAACATGTGGTTAAGATTGATTTGGAGATTCATTTTAATCACGTCATTTATAATTAATTACACCAAATTAATTCTATCCCTTTTTTAGATAAACTTTGCGGTTAAGATAATACAGATATAGATTTTAATCAAGTCTAGTGATTTAAATTAAATTTTATAAAAAAAAGTAATTTTTATCAAAATCTAAAATAAATGAGCAATAAGATTATTGGATGAATGCCACGTGGTTTTAGAACCTGGACCATATTCAATCTTGATTCATGTGTCAGTACCACAGACCATTTGATTTTTACAGTTACTTGAAGTTCATTCCTTGACATTCATCTGAACTAATACTAATAAATTACCTTAATTTGGGTTCAATTGGTAAAGCCATACTTACTTATATATGATAGTGGCTCCCACCATGCATGAATCAGATAACTCATGATGCTAATTAGACTAATCAGATAAGTCTCTGCAATAATTTCACATACTTTATTACGCTAATAAAGCATGCAAATATGGAGCAAATTAAAAAGCCACAGTTCTACTTCAAATTATCAACTAGTTCTTGAAAACTTTCTTTTAAATTGTCGGAAGTTATGAAGGTGGAAAGGCCTCATTGGCTAGGCTAGATTTTGAGGGAACCCTTTATTTGCTAATTGACCGCAAAAGTCGCACTTTTGCTTAACGTTATTTACCAAACCATTTTTTAATCACTTTTGGCTGATGAAAAATCTATGTTGGAGAACTAAATTGATTATATTTAGTGGAGCCTTTCATTTGAATTATATTTTTTGTTTACTAAATTTTAATTCAAAATCTTATTTAAGGAGATTGGATTTTAAATTTATTCCGGTTAACGATTTGTTCATAACTAACCATATTTTAATTGATATCAATTTGATTTCTTTAGTTCCCCTAAAGTTATGGTCCCTCCCGGACAGCAATGTTCGTAGGACCCTTATCCCCACAATTGCAACAATGCTTTATCTTTCTTTATTCATGCTTTTACTGCTTTCCCTATAATCATAATAACTTTGTTTTATGAGATTCCCATGCGATGTGATGCATAATGCATGCATGGACCTCATTCTCATTACTTGGAACTTAATTCGAAATAAACTGAAGAAAACTAATCACTACGTACCAAGATGGATTTCGATTAAATTTGAACAAAAATTTGTCAAAATCCCTTTTCTTTCTCTTCATTCTTCCCTATGAGAAGCGCAATGTTTCGTTGAACATCAGCTATGAATTTCTTACGATCATCTTCTTTAAAATAATCGTGTATATCTAAAGCTTTAGACATCTCATTATTGTTTGAGTTGCTTTTTTCATTTTTTATTATTTAACTTGGATAACTAGAATTAAATATATCCAAATAAAGATTCCTGGCGCGTATAAAAAATTAAATTAATAAAGTAAAGAGATATGGTAGTCATCTTATACTTGTTGTCTAGTCAACCCCACCCATATGATGAAAGTTTCTTGGTTTCGAAGAGTTTAATTTGTTATATATAGTATGTCCTAGCACATGGAAATTGGGCGTGCAAAACAGAGAACGAACACTATCTCCCTTTCAAGGTTGTGTTTTTAACTCCTTTAACTAGGAGGATCGCACTTAACCGTACTCAACACTTGCTAGGATTTCTTTGCTTCTAAAAATTGTCTTCTTTCCATGCCAAAATAAATAAATAAAAGAAGTGCGGCATGACCTTCCATTTTGGATCCCTTTGTTTTTTTTTGTGTGTGTGTAAATTGATCCCTTTGGTTTAATTAAATGAAAAGATATATTTGACATTTATTAAGGAACCAATTTTTTTTTTGTTAAAAATATTATTAATGTACTTATTGTAATTTTTAATGTATTTCCAATATAAATTTTGATAAAAATTTATTAGTGATTGTTTAAAAAATTTAGTAAGACTCATTTAAATTTTACTTAAAGAGACCATTAGGGAGCATTTGGTATATAAAATAAGTTTTTAATAAAAGAAGTTATATTATATGATCGTATGCTAACTTTTTTTTTTAACGAGTCATTGTTACATACAACAGAGTAAATCATATTGTATAAAATAATAATTCTAATAATTTATTAAACGAAAAAAATGCAAATAGAATGTAATTCATGACGTTACAGTAATGGTAGGATGATTGCATAAATAAAAATAAAAGTTATTCTTAGCTTGCTTATTTTATGAAATAAAAAAAATGGAATTATAAATTGCCACATTCATAGGTTTAAAGTCATACAAAATAATGCTACTTGCTAAAATGATTATATAAACAAAAGTTTTTTTAAATAGAAATAAAATTTTATATTCTTGCCAATAAAACAAAAATTCACTCATTTTAGACAATCATTTATTGTAATATTTTATTACGTGCTAAGTTTTGGTAATTTTGATTTTTGATGTAATCAGTTTTAGTAGGTGCTTGTTATAACGTGGATTTATACTACGTCTAATATTTAAAAATACATATAAATTTCTGTGTAGTTGTTTCTCAAAGACTCGGATCCATTTTAATTTAATATAGAAGTAAACATGTTGTAAATATTAGTATATGATAAATAATTTTTTTTTCAAATAACTACTTTCATTGATTATTTGATTTAAAATTATACATAAAAAAAAATTTATACGTATTTTTCTCAATAAACATTCCAAGGAAATAATTGGTAAAGGTGATTTTATATACAAATTTGATTAAATAAATGAAATGAAATTGAATGTATTCTGGTTCTAGAAGGGAGAAAATGGATAGTGACACCATTACTACGTCACTCTTCGCTCACTTTTGTTTGCTTCATTAATATTTATGTTTATCGAGATTCCTAAAACCAGACAGGATCGGCTGGTTGAACCGGCCTGAACCAGTGGCTGAACCGGCCTGAATCAGTTAACTATTTATAGTTACTTAGCATGCGCCCAAGAAGCTCTCTCTGCAATGCTTTAACATGGGTAAAAGCAAGACTCTTATTTATAAGAGCACTAATGCAATTCATCTAGCAGGTCACCGATGTGGGACTTCGGAATACGCATTGACAGAACCGTTGAGTGTTGGTTTTGTTTTATAAGCTGAGAGATATATTTTCACTTATTACACCAGCGATGTGGGACTTTGTATTTGGTAGTTGGCACGTGTTGAATATGTAGTGCATTTTTTAGGCCATTAGATAGCCAAGGAAATGCAACCTTTTAACTTTTGTTATACTAACTGTGCACTTGTGCGTTGAGCAGCAACCTCTGAATCTTTTTTTTTTTTCTTTCTAAGAATGAAATGTGGACCAAGCTTTCAAGTTGAACCATGCCATTCAGTACAAAGATTTTTTTTTTTCACTTTATGAGTAACTAATACTTTAGTTTTTAATTGAGTTGTTTTTTTTTTATTAATTTTAATTGTGTTATTTTAAATTTACGTTAGATTAATTACACAAACATATAAGTAACCTACTTACTGAGGATGCTTTATTAGTTTATTTTAAAATAATTATGTGTAATTTACTATTTATTATATAAATGAAAGTTTACAACTTTTATGTGTTGGATCACTGAACATTAAACTAATATTTTCACCCATTCAATGATGAATCCGATTTTAAAAACATTCGTGATGTTCATGGCTCAATTATTGTAACGTCTCTATTGAATGAGAGATTATAAATCAGACTCTTTCAATTTTTTAATATTTATGAGAAATAAAAAAAGAAGAAGAGGGAGAATATAAAATATAATCTGTAACAAAAAATACATAATATAAAAAATATGATAAAGAATAAATATTAATTTTATTTCCTAAATGATTTTTCATTTAATTATAGCAATATTTTTAATAATTTTTATTGACTTATTAATTTTATATTTAAGTAAAATGAGAACAGTGAATGCAATTATGATGATGAGAATTACAATTATTATACGTACGTAGGAGTACATAGATAGATATGAGTATTTTTTTTCAAATACATTTAAATGAATAGTATAGTAATTTTTAATCAGTAAATGAAAAATTGAAGTTTTTTGAAAATAGTTGTGTTTCTTTTTTTTTGTTTTATATCAGAGAGTAAGAGTGTATCCCATTTACTACCGTGAGACTAATCTCCTATCATGATGCATGATTGTCACTAAGAATTTTACACAAGAAAATCAAAGATGAGTTCTCACACATTAAATAGATACTTCTCACTAGCTTATGTGAATGGTGTCTTACATGCTCCAACCCTTTGGGTTGATAATAGTTGCATAAAGATGTTCAATCTTTTTAGTAGATATATAGATTAATTTAATTAGTTACAAGTTAATTACTCTTATAACCAATCATGTTACATAAAACACAATCTATTCATGTAAGAGTTTTGTTCTTTTGAACATTACTCCAATATTAATTAGTTTTACCTTTCTCCATCTTTCTCTTCCACTTCTCCATTTTTTCCATTTTTTCTATTTTTCATTTGCACTCATTCATTCATGACAAACATGAGATTTATCACTTTTAGTGTCAGCATGTGATGTGTTTACACGCACAATTTTTGCTTCTAGCATTCCTCTTCCAGCAGAAGCCGAAGCCTGGGCTCTCCTTCAAAGTCTCAAGTGGGCTCACCATATGCAGCTCCACAGCGTGGCATTTGAAACATATTGCAAAACGATTCATGATCATATATCATTTCTGGCATAAAGGATTTATCTGATCTTCATAGAATTCTAGCTAATTGTAAACATTATTTTCAAATTATAAAAAACTCCAGGGCGAGTTTAGTTCAGAAGCAAGCTAATCTTGTGGCTCATAAGCTATCTAGGGCATCAATATTTTATGTTGGCATCCATGATTTTGATTGTATTCTCACACATATTCACAATGTTATCCTTAATGAAATAAAATAATCTTGTTTTCCGTCAAAAATAAATAAATCCGTAAATGAATAATATAGTACGATACCCCATATTCTGCTTATTATCATCGTACTTGTGAAGATCCAGGTGTATAATGCATTGATTAGAGGTTGTGTTCATTGCTGTTAGCCTGTTACTCAGATCAAGCTTTGGTATATTATATGCACATGCTGAGGAACAATGTCATGCCTACCAGTTATTCCTTCTCATCTTTGATCAAGGCTTGCACTTTGTTGATGGATTCAGCTTTTGGCAAAGGTGTTCATGGGCATAATTGGAAACATGGGTTTGATTCTCAGGTGTTTGTGCAGACTACTACTTTGGTTGAGTTTTATTCAACTTTGGGTGATGTGGGTGGTTCAAGAGGGTGTTTGATGGTATGCTTGAAAGAGATGTTTTGCTTGGAAGACGATGATTTCGGCTCATGTTTGGGATGGGGATATGGCTTCTGCAGGTAGATTTTTTATGAGATGCCTGAAAAGAATATAGCTACATGGAAATGCCATGATTGATGGGTATGCAAAGTTAGGGAATAATGCTGAATTCGCTGAGTGTTTGTTTAACCAAATGCTTGCAAGGGATATTATTTCATGGACAACCATGATGAATTGCTACTCTCGGAACAAAAGATATCGTGATGTGTTAGCACCTTTTCATGATATGATCAGTAAAGGAATGATTTCTGATGCAGTGACTATTAGCACTGTCATTTCAGCTTGTGCTCATCTATGGATGCATTATGCATGGTTGACCTATTGAGCAAGGCTGGTTTACTCGAGGATGCTTTAGAGATGGTCTGAAACTTGACACTTGAACCTAATTCTTTTATTTGGGGTGCCTTATTGAATGGGTGTAAGCTTCACAAAAATATGAAACTAGGAAATAGCTCAGTGAAGTTCAGAATCTGATGACAGTGGACTTTACAGTCTCCTTGTTAACATAAACATGTATTCTGTAAATAGGTGGAGTGAGGTCGCAAAGATTCGAATAACCATGAGGGATCTGGGTGTAGAGAAGACATGTGCAGGGTCTAGCTGGGTTGAAATCAATAAGAGAATTCATCTATTTGCGGCTACTTATATATATCACTCTTCTTATAGTCAAGTTCACTTATTTCTAGCTGAACAAGATGACCAACTGAGGCTAGCAGGTTAGAACAAGGATGGATATTTTTATTATAAAAGAAGGGTTCAGATTATAATGCAATTTGTGCAGTGAAATAGATACAGGCAGGCACTTGGTAAATATGATACCCACCATGTAGTCAAATCACCCATTCTTTTTTTGTCAGATTCAATCTTGTTCCTTAAAACAATATCTCAACTAAAATATAAAAGAGTCGCCTGACTTCTGTAGTTAATGATAAATAATGCAATTTTTTTATGCAGTAATGACAAATAATACACTTTAATTTAACGTTTACCCAAACCCCTTTTCACGTCCCTTTGTTATTTTAATAATATGTGTATGAGACCATACCTATTAAGAAATTAAAAATAGAACTCCTACCCATCAAAAGCGCCAAATACGTGATAATGGAACATACTACTAAACATTCATGCAAGAGTCTAAACCATCTCCCCTTTCTTTTTCTTTTCCAAGAAAGGTGAAATAAGGGTCCCAAGCCCTTACAATTTAGAGGTTGAAATAAAAAAGAAAACAAAAAAAATAGTAACCGTCAAAACATGGGAAGATAGAGAGTAAAAAACAAAAATTTACTCTTGAAAGATCCAAAGAAGTATCCAATCTGAGTTTAGGTATAAGCTCATCGAGAACAACAAGAAGGACCTTGCTTTGATCCTGCACCATTAACTAGGCTTACTCGATTCACAGACAACTCAGCCTTATAAGAGTCAGAGTTCAAGACTTTACGGCTGATGTTGTTGTAAATTTCGCGGATAACAATCTCAAAAGCTGTTTGGACATTGGTAGCATCGAGTGCAGATGTCTCCATAAAGAACAAACCTTCTTCTTCTGCAAGACTTTTGCCCTCTTCTGTGCTCACCTCTCTAATATTCTCCAAGTCACATTTATTTCCCACCAACATTCTTGCTACGGTGCTATCATTTTGAGCTGCAGGTTAATTTAAGCAAGAATCAAACTCTCCATTCCAAAATAATAAGAATTGAAGTTCTTAAAGGCATGTAGCGGGATGATAATCATGACATAGCAAAAATAACAATGCAGGTTTTAAAAGTATATCTTTTCCATATGTTTTTTATTGACCCCAAAAGGACCAGCAGACCTAACTAGTCCAGGCAGTAAAAAACCCGCTTTTGTCCTCAAAAATGCAAGCACCATCATTTTGGCACTCGGGATTTTTTACTTCAGTTTAGTGTGTTAATAATGAAGTGTCATCAATTATGAAAAATATCATCAAATTAGTCTCTAAATAAGAGTTTCACTACACTCTTTACTCTTAATAAGACAAAGGGGCAACTTGATGACACGAATATTTTTGAGAATTAAGGTGATGAGCGATGACACTTATATATTTGGTGGGTGAACTCCTATTTGATTCTATATATGCCAAAGTTAAACATAATATGCTAAATTTGAGGCTGTGATGTATCTATATAATATCACAAGATAGGCTCTGAGTTCTGACAATGCGCAAAATATCCCAGAAATATGTCAGAAATATAACATTATTAAGCAGTTTATACAGTCCAGAGTAAAGAATATGCAAAAATAGCATTCCATCTTTACGGAATACGATCCTCTACAGCTGTAATATAAGTGTAGGGTCATTCAGTCCCATCTTTTGCTGTTTAAAATTTATAAACTTCATTTTGGTTTTATAATTTGATGCATAAAAAATATATTGTGATATAAGTGTAGGGTCATGCAGTCCCATCTTTTGCTGTTTAAAATTTATAAACTTCATTTTAGTTTTCTAATTTGATGTATATAAAATACTATTTTGGATGGTGAAGATTTGTACAGTTGAAATTTCAACTGCAGAGAATCAAATTCCCCATCTTTACAATAAAGTCAGGAATCAGGCAACAGTCATGATGCCTAGCAGCATTTAATCATGAAAAAAAAATACTTGTTTTTGTTGCTCGCTTTGGGAAAGCCATACAAATCCCTCATTTACCGCAACAATGATGAGAATTGAGAAGCAAGTGTTGATAATTCAAGGGAGCCATGCAACTTTGTACTAACACAAAGTGGGGTCATGGAACTTTTATCAAATATAGTACCCTAATATAATATTAAGGTCTTGACAGCAATTACGGGAATAAACAAATACCCAACGATCACAGTATCCCTGATTCTCTAATAAACAAATTCAACGGCATTATTAATATTCAATGATTTCCTTATTTCAGGCCACTAATGGGGAAAATTTCATTATTCCAATCTACGACATAGAGGAACCAAAATCAGGTGGATATCTTTCCAATTTCAAATTAATATATCCTATATCTAATTCCAAAAAAATAAATCCTGCATCATCCACATAGATGGCAAAGATAACATCTTACTACTAGGCAAATAAATCAGCTTCAACATCCTCATTCATAATATGCAACCGTTCCATCTAAATCCAAATTGGGTTGCAAAAATGGAACACATGTCAACCATGCAAGTAACAATGTCTAAACTCTAAACTGCTTCTTGAAATTGCAGAGAAAGGAAAGAAAAAAACGCAAACCCAACTCTAATATTTACACTCCATAATTTTTCTCCTTCCTAATCATTTCAAATGCCATATTTCCTTTTCCTCCAACAATAGCCCATTGAATTTAAAAAAAAAAAAAACTTAGAAACCAAACCTAACAAGCCAACATAAACAAAACCATTAGAGTCAGAACAAAAGGGGTCACCAAACCTAAAATACCATACCCACTTAAGAGTAAAAACAAAAAGTATCCCTCAAGCCCACATCCAAAATCCTCTGATCCAATACTATAACACCCATAACCAAAGACTACAAAAAACTACAAAGGGCATGCATAGAACGATAATTTAATCACATAATAACATCAATCATATTAGTCCCCAATCAACAGAAATTACAATTGCACTCCTCAAATCCTAAAATTAATCGCAAAACTGCCCTTAAATGGTCAATTTCTTCCAGTCAAATTAGTCCATGCCACAATTCTTAACTACACTGATACCACACAACGCACATTCAGGGAGGTCAAAAGTAATTTCCATAATTAGACACTACCACGACCGATCTTGCCATTTTTTTTATATAAAAAAGAAAGTTTAGGTGAGTCAGGCCTCAGGAACTCGTTTAGACAAGACAGGCCTAAAGTTCAATGGGTGCTTACAGAAGTATTACTCACCAACAACCTTCTGACATTGGCAAGGGAAATCAAAACCATATTTTTGTGAAACATGAGTCCGTTCCTTACCAATTCAACCAAGTACCAACTTTCTAAATACATCTGAATAGTATTATTTTATAACCAAAAGTTTAGCTGAGTTGGATCTCGAGAGCTCATAAAGGTCAAAACAGACCTTAAGGCTGTTCAAAGAGTGCTTACAGTTAGAGGTACTTAATTACCTCACATACGTCCTTTTGAGGTATGAACTGGACTAGGACCAAGCTTTGTAGGGAATCTGAATAGTAGAATTTACTAAAGAGATAAACAAACAACATCCAATTCAAAAAAAAAAAAAAAAAAAAGAAAAGAGTAAGAAAGTACTACTCACTAGTGAGTTCTTGGAGCCATCGCTTGATGCTGTCGAAGGTGCCCCTCCTGCTGATATCGTAAACAACGAGCGCACCAACAGCGCCTCTGTAGTAAGCAGAGGTGACAGCTCGAAACCTCTCTTGTCCCGCAGTGTCCCAGATCTGCGCCTTGATCTCTTTGCCGTCGATCTCGACGAGCTGCGTCTGGAACTCGACCCCAATGGTGGCCTTGGAGTTGCTATCGAACTCGTTCCGCGCGAACCGCGAGAGGAGGTTGGACTTCCCCACCGCGGAGTCCCCAATCAGCACTATCTTGAACAGGTACTCCTCGCCGCCTTCACCGTTCTCCGCCATTGGGATTCCGAGGGAGCGAGTGAGTGTGTGTGGGGGGGTGGGTTCTTAAACGGTGTAATGAAATCAAGAGTGGGTATCACGTTGGCGTGTGAAAGGAAGAAAAAGAGTTTGTGACTTTTGTGTTTGCGTGTGTGTGGATAGAAAGAAGAAGGACGTGAAGCGAGTAATGAGGATTTTTATTTATGGGTTTTGGGGCATGCCGCGTGATTGGTGGCGGGGTTTGGGGTTTTAGTCATTTTGGAGGGGAATTTTGTGTCTCAGGTTGTCCTTTCAAAACGAGGTCACACTTTGTAAATATTAACACAACGTTATCATTTTGAAGGGACAACAGAAAGATAATAAAGAAATTAATTGTGGAAATTTTTGTACAACTTCTTTATAATGTGTGTAAAACGGACTTCACCTGTTCACACAGTTTTATTGACAAAAAGATAAATAAATACTTTAAAAATTGAGGAAAAACAAAAGAAATTGGCTCTTTTTTTTCATATATTATTACCTTTTTTTCCTCTCCATGCTATGGATATGATTCGGTTCTTAACTGTATTCACTGGTGATTTTATTTTTCACAAATTTTTTTTCTTGATTTTGAAAACATGCTACATCTGGAGGAACAATTTCAAAATCTAAAATGCGATTCGAAAGGGCCTACAGCAAAAGTTGTCGAGAAGATAGACCTCTTTGATCACAACAAACTTAAAGAGAAGAAGAAAATGAAATTTTTGAAGTTAAATTTCATAGAATAATATAATGATGCTACAAGCAAAAAATGTATTAAGAAAACTGCAAGCATCCTTAGTAAAGTTGCTTGTAATAATTAAAATACTTTTACAGATTTTATGGTTGTTTGTAAAGTCGCTTAAATGTGACTTGTACTCTGAAAAGCTTAAAGTGTGCAAAATCAAGATACAAACCAGAAAATTGTCAAAATCATTTTACTCCTCTCCTCACTCTTCTTCTTTCTCTATATAAAAACACACGCACGTTGCTATTTTTATGAACATGGCATTTTCATAAATGCTTAATTTCATGTTAGGTCATGGGTTGATCAAAATAATAAGAACTTTTCTTTCTTTAATTAGGGGGCAAATGTCCAACCGAAACGCCAACGTTGCTTGGTTGCCGGGACGTAGAATTTAGATGGTGCAGCGAATATAGCCTAAAGGAGTGGTACACGACGAGTTAGAGATCAGTATTTGTCTGGGATATGCATAATAAAGGCACGACAATAATAGAAAACATTTTTCAAAACTTAAAAAAAAAAAACCCCGAAACTAGAACTACATTTGTGTGGTTTTTTA
This sequence comes from Glycine soja, assembly GCF_004193775.1. NCBI lineage: Eukaryota > Viridiplantae > Streptophyta > Magnoliopsida > Fabales > Fabaceae > Glycine > Glycine soja. The sequence continues at coordinate 46,294,534 of NC_041009.1, read as the reverse complement.
GAATTAAACAAAATTAGGCTAACACTCCGCTTAAGGTTTCATATAATTACAGATGACCCCCACTTTTTTTTTCTACACTATCTCTTTTAATTCTGAGCGCATTAAACAACACCTCCTACACGAAGGACGAAAGTAATGATTAAAAAAATAAAAAATATTTGTATAATTACATAACCTTAGGAAGTATTGCTGTAAAAGTATGCAAGAATAATTTTTTAATCATTGTATAATTATGCATACTATGTACAAAATTTCTTAGACCAACAACGATCAGTCTTTAATTCAATGAATTGAAAAATATCCGTGATTTCTAACCTAAAAACAATACAAAAATAATAATTCTTAGAGTTGATATTAACGTGGATCAAATACATAGTAATTCCTTAGCATTAAAAAAAAATCCGGTAACATGTTAATAAAGTGTTATTGTTGTTAATTATATCAAAGCTTTTTGTAAAAGACAATACCATTACAAATTTTTTTGAGACATTTTACAATTATATAGTAGTGCTATTATTCCTTTCTCATATACTTAGCATCAGTTTACGCGAAGAACCAAAATCACTCATTTTAGATTCGCATGGAATGACTAACGATCTACTTTAAGTAAAATTGACATTGCCATCAAAATATAGTATATTATTATGAAATTCGTGTAAAAACTATTTCAGTAAAAAAACAAATCGAATTGGTTTCGAACTATTTTAACCGGTTCAATTTTATATCCAAATAATCAAACTCATTTAAAAACTGATTGAAAACCAAATTGGTTTTAAAAAATTGATTCTAAACTGAACAAGTTTTTAACAAGATTTAAACTAGTTTTAAGAGCCGAATTGATTTTCAAATTAGTTTTTGAACTATTTTTTTCAAAAAAATAATATTTAAATAAAAATCAGTTCGGTTAACCGAACTGATTTTTTGTAAAAACAATTCAGTTAATCAAATTGATTTTATAAAATAGTGCACTCATTTTTTCTTCAACTACTTTGGGAAAAAAATCAATTCGATTTAGGTTCGGTTACAATCCGGTTCAATTCGAACCAGTTTTTTTTAACACCCCTAATTCAACATATGTAAACTTTCAAAGTTAATCAAGAGACTAATTAATCTCCAAAGTAAAGTGAATATATTAAATAAGTTAGGGAGTTGATATTCTCACCCTGCATTTTGTAGGTCCACTTCTTAACCTAAATGACATTTCTGTATTCAGAAGAAAATGGGCAATTTATGTTCCCCTGAAGCATAGGAAATGATACTTCTTTTGAGTGGTGATATATAGTTTGCCCCATGGAAGGCTGCAGCTCGCAGAATATTAAAAGGTCCAAAATCAATAGAATAGGCTTTTTGGACGCCATCAAGGATTGCCATCATCATAATATTTGCTGTTTTTCTCTCTGCTTCATACTTCTTTAACATATTTACCTGCAGAACAGCATGAACAAAGAAGAATCATATTACATTTATATGTATGTACAGATTAGTAGTCCAATTATATAGGATCAATTGACACCATATGCCAAAATTTGGCAAACTTACACCTTTAATAACTTTCTACAAATGTTAAATTTTATCAGTATAATCATGGGTTCATAATATTATCTGAATAATCTTATATACCAAATTTCAAAAACTTAGACATTCGTGGATATATATAATTTGATAATAGAAAATTACTTATATTTTATATACATATCTATGTTGAAATAAAATATAGTGGTGTGACAGTCTCGATTTTTAAATTTTGTGAAAAAAATTAAGTTCATAAAACTTAACATTTGTACAAAATTATTCACGTGTATATTTGCAAAGTTTGATACCAAATTCTATACCTATATAGTGTGTATGTGTTTGAGAGATAGAGAATCTAGGAAACCCTTTGGATTCCAACCAGCAAATGATCACAAAACCCAGGAACACACACTCCAATGCACACACACTCCAATGCACACACACATTACATAACATACCTCTCCAATATCAGTGCCCAAAGCAATCCCCTCTGCAATAATTCTTGAAAGAGAAAATGCATCTCCAAAACCCAAATTAACTCCTTGACCAGCAAGAGGATGGACTGTGTGGGCTGCATCCCCAATAAGAACCACACGTTTCAATGCATAGGAATTGGCATGCCTTAAAGACAAAGGAAACACCATCCTTTCAGATGCCAACCTTGTTACTTTTGGAGGAATTTCAAAGAATTCATTAGTTGATAGTGTTGCATCCGTTTTAAACCAAGAGAACACGTCTCGAGTTCCTGATAAGCTTGATGTAGGATGAGGTCCATGTCCATAATCTAAAGCATAATTCACATCCTTTAAAAACTCTTCCTCGGTAATTGACTTGCGGTTATTTGACTCTGTTGGGCTCATGGTCCAAACAATATTGCTAAACTTATCACCCATGGGTAAAAGAGCAATTGGACCTGTTGGTAGAAAACGTTGCCATGCACATTCATTTTCATAAGTATGCTCCACCGTGCAGATTATTGCATTCTGGGAGTAATTCCATCCAGTTGTTTTGATTCCTGCTAACTCCCTAACATGTGATTTTCCTCCATCAGCGCCAACCTTCAAAACAAGCATCTTTGTAAATAGACATTAAATTAGAACCATCAGAGGATTGCTAATTGGCCTCCAGCATGTAACATAGGCTACTGCCATCACATTTAAATTACACGTTTAAAGCAATGCAACATAACACATTTAAATTACCACCAACTTTGCATATATGCTACTGCCATCACTAAGCTGCAGTTCTGCACCATGACCTTGAGCAGATGGTGGTTCTTTGGATGTTGGATTCTCCTCCGCCATAGACATAGAGCTTGTATTCAAAGTCATTGAACTTAACCTCAAAGGATAGATTGTTGTCTTGAAATCAGAATCCTGTCAAGAAGTTTGCAGTTCTCGATGTAACGCAAGTATATGCCCCAGAATGACAAATTTTACTCAGATAATTAATGAGTTAAGCAAGGTTTTTAATGGAGAAAAATGGAAGCAGCCTAAACATAGCTAGACCTAGTGAGTAGTGACTTAATGATTTTGCCTTGGCATTAAAACATACTGAACCAGGTGAATTACATAAAATTTTAGAACATCCAAGGATATGAAAGTATTTCATCTCATTCACATTTAACACTAGTGTTAGCAAGCTTACTATTCAGAGCGTATTTTATTACTGAAAGACAAGTGAAAGCAGAATATTAAAACTTGAAACCTTCTAGCTCATGAATCAGTTATAAATGAACTAGGCCTACTTCAACCCCAAAAACTACTACAATTATGAATAATATAAAGAACCTCCAATTTAGAACATTGTCCAAGCGGCTAAATGTTTATAAAATTACTAGCCAAGTAATTACATATTGTGTATCAGACAGAAAATACAAATTTATACCTTTACACATGACAATAAGGCATTATGGAGCACTTTATTCTCTGCCACGCACCTAGTGATCAAGTTTTTCCAATTAGAAATGTGATAGATGTTTTGCAAAGATGTTTACTTCATGATGACATGTTCACACTTACCCTAGAAAGTCTTTATTTACATCTCTTGCATGATATCTAGCATACCCCAAACCAGTATAATCCCAGACCTGCAAAGAGATACAGAACAATTCATGAAATGTTGAATAATGGGATAAAAAGTGTAGTCAAAGAAAAATGTTAAAATATGTGATTATATGGTGGTGCAATAGAGGGCGAGCCCTGGTGCAACGGTAAAGTTGTGCCTTGGTGACTTGTTGGTCATGGGTTCGAATCCGGAAACAGCCTCTTTGCATATGCAAGGGTAAGGCTGCGTACAACATCCCTCCCCCATACCTTCGCATAGCGAAGAGCCTCTGGGCAATGGAGTACGAAGTTTTATATGGTGGTGCAATAGGCAACAATGGTGTGTTTATATGGCGGAATTTTGACCTTCCACCATCTGCCATTAAAAACACTGACTGTGATTCACAAATGTTAAAATCTGTGAGCAATTACTTTAACCAAATGCTTATAAAAAAATATAATAATAACCAAATGGTTCACAAGTTGTAGTTTTCATCACTTGAAATTCAGCCTTTGCACTTGATCTAGCAGCCCTAGATTGCTTCTTGCTTTTCCACAAAATCATATTCCCACTAGAACATAGTATCATGAAGTAGAGTGTCTATCCAAGAGAGTGCTAGCACAATCAGCATCTGTATGATCATCACAAATCTCCATATGCCCCTTATCTCCATATCGCAAGCCTCCCTCTCTCAAGAGCTCCTTTGAGTATTGAAGTATTCTAACATCAGCATCCTAGTGAGATTCACATGGAGAGTTAAGGAATTGGCTTACCCTGCTCATTGCAAGGGAGATATCTGGCCTTGGCACTGAGGTAATTTAACTTTCCAACTAACCTTCAATAATAAATATTATCTAAGCAACCATTCATTGGTTTTATCAAATATCATCTAAAAACAAAGTCATCTACTGGAAATTTTCAGGGCTGATGAGATCAGTATGAATGATTCTGGATCTTGTGACCCTGGACCCACCTTTGTTGTGAGAAGAAATACATGAAAAATGTTAATGCAGAGCAAGGTATTGCAGGAATTGACTGGACAGTTAATAGTTGCAGAGGTTAAGAAGAGGAATATTATTGTGAGTAGAGCTTTAACAGCCCTGCTGCTAGGAAAAAGGAAAAGACAACTAATGCAGGCCAACTTACAATAAGACTAATAACCCTAATATCATCTGTAATAATCTTAATCTTAAAATACGGTGGGCAGTTCCTTTTTGGTTATGCATGTTTTAAGCCAAACAAAACAAATAAATAAGGAGCTTACCAAGACACCAAAGGTAACACAGTATGCAAAGGCCAAAAATTGGAAAACAGCAAGCACCTGCTGAAGGGTACAAACCCTTCATGCACCTTGCCTTAGCATCTTTGGTGAAGTTGACATCAATGATTAAATTATAAAATGCACTATTTCACTTCCTTTATTTTGGACAGAATTATCCATCTGGCATGTCATCCATGGAGTAAGTAGGGCAAGTAAATTGCAAGACTTCATCATTGTTCAAAATACAAGTTGAGAACCTAGTCTATCAAACTAAATCCCAACTACTCACTCTCTCAAAACAGTAGACAAACAATCATATAAGTGATATACACATAATGGAAAAACATGTCTATTTTGCTCAAAAGCATGCATATTGAGCTATTCATGAAAGCAAAATTAATAACTAAAGTTAATGGGTGAGAGAGAAAAAAGGTTACCTGCATTGTATTAAAATAAGCATGTCTATTTTGCTCAACATATTTCCATGCACCAGCATCTGAAAATAGACAAAAGTATAGTCTCTACATAAAACATGTTTTCATCCTTATCATAAAAGCAAAAGTCCAAGTACCTTTGATGCTACAATTTCATTCATGTAACCTAAGCAGGGACTTTAAACACAATAAAAGCAAAATGACACCATGTTGAAGCAATGGCATTCACCCGTCCAATTAGTCATTATGTTTACTAATTACTTTTATTTTATGCTAAGTGAAACGGTACATGCAGAGAGACAGTCAGTGCAGAAAACTTGTGCTACAACTTCTTGAGCACACCAACTTTGAGGTCATGATAACTTGACAGTTATATAGATAAAAGTGAAACAATAGATTGTCCAACATAAGAGAATATATTGTGATTTGTGAGTGACATGAATAATCAGATTAGCATGTAGTTAAAACTGCATTGAGCCAAGAGTAAAGAAAGATACACAGCTAGAATATGTATTTTACATAAAAAAAATTATTGAGGGGAGACTCAATCCTCTCATATGCACATGGTTGTGTTTGAAAAAAAAAAAAGAAACAAAAGGACTGCTGTGCATCACTGAATTGAACTTTAATGAGGAACAGGAATGCCATTCAGATCTCTTAAGAGGTAGGAAACAATGCTTAGATTCCTACACGCCTTCAAGGTTTGACATATTTATGATTTCTGTGTTGAACATTGAATATTGTGTTTCATGACTAATTTAATTAGACTTAGACCTTGATGATTATTACTAATTACTATTCCTGATTTATGAGGGCGAGCCTTGGTGCAGCGGTAAAGTTGTGCCTTGGTGACTTGTTGGTCATGGGTTCGAATCCGGAAACAGCCTCTTTGCATATGCAAGGGTAAGGCTGCGTACAATATCCCTCCCCCATACCTTCGCATAGCGAAGAGCCTCCGGGCAATGGGGTACGAAGTTTTTTACTATTCCTGATTTATGCATGTAAGTGTGAGTCAAGTTTTTAATACATATTATTTGTTCCATTTTTTTTTAGTTGCCATAGTGACATGTACAAATAGGGCATTTTCTTTTAATAAGGTCCTCAGGTTTCAAAATCATTATGTTAAGTGATGTTATATTCTCTATAGCTGAACCAAGTTCCAATTACTACAAGTGCATTATTCACAATTAACATCTTTCTCTGTGTTCCCTTATGCTTTGAAGTGGTTTTTCATAGTTCACTATTTAGGTTTTTGAAAGAAAGAAGGAAAACATTTTTTGGAAATGTGCAGTTTATACAGCTCCTTTGTGTATTTATATTTGGCTAGTGGAACACCCTCATATTTGAGGATGTCCCTATTCCTGTAAACTTTAATTGGAAAGGATAATGATTGTGGCTTATCGTTGCAGTTCTGTTTATTGCTGTTTCAGGGGAGTTTCCATTTCTACTATGTAGAAGAACTTAGCAGCCATGTTATATTCTTGCTCTTTATTTTACATATATTCTTGCTCTTTATTTTACATATATTCTTGCTGTACCTTGTTTACTCTATATTGGATAATTACTCATCCTTCACAGTAGGACTTTCCTCCTTTTCTCTTGTAAAAGTTTGCCTTTTCTTCTAAAGAGACAACCCAAAAAAAGAGAATTTGAAATTGAAACCACAATGATAGTAATTAATGACTAACAAACCTTAAGGACTTGATACCTTGGAGAAAAGAAATAGAAGCAGGAGTTACTGTACTGACTCTTGGATCAGGGGGATCTTCCTTCTTGATGTGCAAGCTACTTCCAAGAGCTGGATTGCTATCAATAATTGCAACACTCAACTGCTTTGTCATTGGATTACTTGCTGGAATAAAAAAATATTAGCCAGATTAAGAGGTTATAACATTACTCTACAGCAGCAGCATCATAAATTAGGTAATTATTTGTGTTCATTGTATGCTTGTCTTAATGCATGTTCGGATAAAAGCTTATTATAAGGAAATAATCACTTTTGTTGACAGCTTCTAGGGAGTGGTTTTGAAAAAAGGAAAGGAAAAAAAAACGATTTTCCAGATAAAAGTGTTCCCAGACATCATGTTTTTTTTTTTACTATTTTCCACTCTCTCTCTCTCATTCATTTTTTAATACTTCCCTTCATCACCATTATCATGCTTAGCCCGCTTCATGACAAATTACAGAATACAAAGTACAGACATAAATAATTATTACCTACCCAAGAAACAAGATAAAGCCATGCCAACCATGCCTCCTCCAACAATAGCAATATCATATTGTGGAATAACTTTGCTAATAGCCTGCTTCTTCTCATGGTCCTGCAAATTTTCAAGAATATAATTTTGCAATTTTCATTCAATATAAACTAAAATAATATGAAAATGCACAGAGATGCAAGGTGTGGAAGAAGTGATGACACTAGACAAAGATTAAAAAAAAAGCTGGAAATGAGTAATCACAATCATCCCTTTAATCAATGTTACAAGAATAAACTACTGAAAGATAAAATAGAAGTAAAAACCAGAAATTAAAAATATGATGCTACAAGCCTATAATCCACCTCAAATCATTACAAGAAAAGGATTGTATCATCATGTCACATAGTATTCCCTTGGCTGTGGCTTGATTTAATCACAGAGCTTGTTCAAGGAAGTGAGGGCAAGTGGCGCAACACAGTAATGATTTCAGTCTTTGTTAAACTCATAGAGTTTGTTGATCATGGGGGTGAGGGCTAGTTGCCCAAGTTAAAAATGATTACAGTCTGTTCATGCATAGAGAAACTCATTTGAGGGAGTAACGGCCAGTTGTCCAACTTTGGTTTTTTGTTTTAGTTTGTTGTTGATATGGCTTCAAAAGTGTTGGAGCAAAAACAGTGGTTGAACAAGATAGTTGACTAGCATCACAGGTTGTAACCCCAAGAGCATGTATAACCTTGATTGATTAATCCAACCTAGTGAGTGCATGTCTGAATATAAATCCAAATGGCCATTTGCTCTGAGAAAATGGGGCAGCATATAGATTCTGAGTCTGAGGAACATTTGGAATTCCCAAAATCAATTCTACACTCTACTGTGAGCAGAATTTCCGAGAGAAGCACAATTTTTTAGCTTTTATGTTGGCGAGATAATTGATTCTAGGTAATGTTTTAAATATTGGTCGCGATTGTGTTGCAGTTTCGTCATGTTTGTCGTTATCACGGCAAATTGTGGCCGATGCGGTTTTATAACCTTGATTCTGGGTGTCGGATCCACAAATTATCTATATTTATACAACAATAGTGATACTACTACTTTATCATCCAAAAATAATCAATTCTTCCCAACAGACTTTTAAATATCATTCCCATATACAAATCGGCTAACTATCTCAAAATCAATGCTACCAATACCTACCCTGAGTTGGTTTGGCATTTTGTCCAATCCAATCCATACATAGGGACGAGTAATTAGTGCAGCAGAATTGAAAGATGAAAAGAAAAATAGAATTATTGAAATGAAATGTTTGTTTGCTTACATTGGAAACCTCTGGAATAGAGCAACCAGCAACTTTCACACCCTCAGTACTACAAAAAGACTTTCTTGGAACCTTGAGAGCACAGATATTTGAAACGGTCTTCTTTATCACTCTGTTATATCAGTCACACAGTTAAACCCAAAACATCCCCAGAGAGAGAGAGGATTTGAATGGAAAATTTGCGGCAAAGGGAATGAGAATGAAAACAGTGGAAAATGGAAAAACATGTTTACCGGTTCATTTTGTGAAGAGCGAAAGTGGAACCAGGAGCTGGAGCTGTGATAGCTTAGAAATGCTACAAGAAAGGGTTTGTTTTTGTTTTCTACGGCATTCGATTCCAAACCATGGGGGAGAGAGGAGCTATGCTGTGTGCTGAATACACGTCGACACACTGCAAATCACGTCAAAAGAAGACATGTGTATTGTGTTGTGTGAGGCTATTGCTATATTCACCTCTCTTTTCTACTTCTACACCCCACATGCCCTTGCTTTATCCTGCAAAGTGTAAATAGAAATTTCTATTGTGATTTTATTTTTTAAAATATATTGTTCATAACATAAGATTATTATTTATTAAATTTTTATTTTATTTTACTATTTGATTTTTCTAGATTTTTACATTTAATATTTATTATTAATTTGATTTCATTAAATGATGATGTAATTGACAAAATTAATGTGATTAATAAAATATCACGTCATTAGTTTCACAATGAAATAAAAGTTAGAATTTTAAGGAATTTATGTTTGATTGTTGTTTGTGATTATACTGAATCATATAATTTTATATGAATCCTATTAAATCTCATCAGCTTTACTACAGTGAATCCTATAATATTTCATATAATTTTAAACAACATGTACTTTAGTTTAAACAACACCATATATATAGTCGTTCGTCCACATGTATATGCTTTCGAACTTGTTCATAGTCATATATTTTTATATTTCAGCTGGCGATTCAATTTGCCAGCTTAATTGAACTACAATATCTTTAAGACCCAGTCACCCACGTTGCATTATTTGTTGCAAATTCAATACATTGCCAAAATCATACCTGTCAAATTACTGCTTAAAACCAAATACACCAACAAAGGATTAGAAGCACATTACTCATCATCACAGGATCCAGAGACTTTATACGTTTTCTTCGGAAACGTGATGTAATCCTGACTAGAAGTAGATTGTTTAATATAAGTTACGGAGATTTGAATGACGTCACTTTCAATAAAAAAAAGATAAGTGAGAGTAAACGTTACTTCTAGTGAAGGAAGATAAGTCAAGGTAGACGCAACAAATATTACTTTGACAAATCTAAATCAAAACGTGTCACACTTACATGGAAAACAGAAAAAATTGATGTCACTTGTCTACAGACATAACATAACAACTTTGATTAATACTAATCACTGAGACAAAGTCTTCTTATTGGTCGACGTATATTTTACTCTTTTTTTTTTTAGTTGCAAAGTTTTTTCAATTGCAGCTTCTATGTTCAAGGGGTGATAGCAATAGTTTCCACAAAAGGGTAATTTGATACCAGCCAAGCAAACCAAGAATGCCACTTTTGGCATAGCAGAAGAATAGCTTCTAATTAAGTATAAACGCTGATTTTTGCAGTATTTGAAGGTCCTGTTTTGTTAGAATCAAGAGGGAAGAAAAAAGGGTAGAGTTCATATATCTAACATAACAAGAACTGTATAACACTCTACACCCTTTACGATTGCTGCAAAAAATAGGAAAGTTGTTCATTGCAATAGCCAAACACTGATGATGAGCACATGATATCTCAAATAGGTCCTTAGTGCATTGCACCAAAGCATAAAGTGTCACAAATGGGGACAAGGCAGATTTTCCCTTCCCAAGCCCTTCCTCACTCGGCACCACGATAGAGCACATCAGAGCCCCAAGCTTTTTGTTAAAAGCATCAGGGTCACTCACATATTTTCAACGTTGAAATAGAATTATACCAAAAGATGTATCAACCTCACCAAAGAAACTCCTTTCACTATACCTTAAAAAGCAGTAATCGTACCAAATCCTAGCGCGTAGACTTTGTCTTGGTCTTCGCCATATGTGGTGACAACAAAGCCGGTGGAGGGAACTTTGAGGGATATTTTCATTGCCCTAAAGGGTCATCAGCTTTTGCACCCCAAGTGCATATACAGGAATAATATTAAGAATATGGTTTTGTATGCGGAATACATGATTTAATTTCCTTATGAAGAAAAACGAATGTGGGGTCATAGTGGAATTAATGTTGAATTTGAATCCTTCAGCAGACATTTCTGACATGCAAGCTTCCGCGCCCATACCATGATTGCCGGTGGAAGTAGCAGGAGTCAATATAATGAGTCCCGATCATGTTTCGTAGACTTTACGTAATAATGGAAAGTGATAACGATATTCGTTATATGATGCGATCAAGCTCATAATGTGTTTGGATGGATAGAATGTTCTTTAGAGAATATACTATGAAAATATCTACAAAGCTTCATGTCCACTTGAGTATTTGGGAGCTAGGGAAGCAGTGATCATAAATTACAAAAAAAATTAAAATACTGAAGTTTTCATTTTAATTGGTAGATTTTTTTTTCTCTATTATTTCCAAACATGCTAGAAGTATATTTTGACAGAAAGTATATATATACAAGATACTTGTACTTACCACTAAAAAATAGTATTAATGTAAACTTAGGTTTATAAGATTATTAGGATAGGGTTGTTATATATAATTTAAAATATTTTTAAATGATAAATATGTTGTTATACGTACAGAATTTACCATTAATTTATATTTATATCAACATCACTCTCTGCCAATGAAGAAAACTTCAAAAGATCGGAAAATAAATCAAGTTATACATTATCTATTATATAATTCATGCATTCATATTTGGTTTTAATGTTTTTTTTCTCTATAATTTAACGCTTTTTTTTCATTTTTATCCTTGTGTTTGTTTTGGTTTTTGAACTTAAAACATTGTATATAACATTTTTTATTGTTTAAAGTGTTATCTAAAACTTTTTAAGGACAAAAGTTAAAACAAACATATTTTGTAATGATTAAAATGATGATAATTTATTGTTTAAACATTCATATTTTATAAGAAAAATGATTATTTTAGTCACTAAATATGCAAAACAATGATAATTTAGGTTATATTTAGCAAAATTAGCAGAAAATCTAATTAGAAGCTAAAAGAATTAGTTTATTAAATTATAAGTATTTAGTAAAATTAGTTGTTGAAATAATTAAAAAATATAAAATGATATAAAAATAATAAAATCATGAAAGATAATGAAGTGATTTGATAACATATCAAGATCATGATCGACAAGACATCTTGATAAGTTTTTAATTTTTTTTTATTAGTTAAAAAACTTTTTTGGTTGTTGGGTAAGTCAATTTTTTTAATAATTTCTAACATTTTTTAAATATCACTTGAAATAACTGTTTTTAAACAACTAATTTTTAGTTTCATGCTTTTCTATATTTTCTTCTTTTTTTTTCTTAATATATTTATCAATTTTTTTATTATCTTTTTAAATAAATCATGATTTTAAAATAAAATAAGATTTTGAGTTTAAATTTTATGGATGAAAAAAATATTATTAAAATAAAAGAATCTTATTAAAAAATAATGATCAATCTCTATCAAAAATTAATTATTGATAAAAACAATAAATACTCTTACAAGATAAGATGATTAAAAAAAATCATGATTTTAAATACATTTCACGGATGTTCGGGAGAGAAACAAATCTTGTTTCATTGCCTTTTATCTTTGCAACCCAACCAAACCATAAAATTTCCAATTTGGTTCCCTTTCACTCTTCCCAATTAATTCCCTTCCAAATCATCCTAAATAAATGTTGATAAATATTTGTGTTTTAATTTAAAATTTATAAATATATTAATTCTATTTTATAAAATAAAATATTTATTTTAGATTTTCTTAAGATTTTGTTTTAATGAGTCAAACTAGTTTGTTATATTTGTTGTGACAACTGTAGGTTGGTTTTCCAACGGTCATATTTCTAACGGTCATATTTTGTTGTTGCAAAATGCCTATATATATCTCTTTCCTCTCTTCTAGAAATGACAGACTGAGAGCTCTGGTTTCTTTCTGCCAACAATTTATCTCTTTCTTTTCCTATACAAAACTTAATTTTTGTGAGAGCAAGAGCATTGGTGTTCATAAGGTTCGGGGATCCTTTCGCTGCACACGATCGGAACCAACGGGTTGTCGTATCTTGGGAGAGGAGCGCAATCAGAATTTCTTACCCGTGCAGTGGGGGCGTTTTCTCTCTAAGGATAGCGTTTACGCGCTTCAACCCAGGCTATATCTTTCTTCCCTTAATTTTTCTTTCTTGTGCTTATTGTATGTTATAATGAATTATTCGTGCGTTGTCAATTAAATTTAATTTGCTACTGCTATTTCGTTATTTAATTCAAGACTGTGCATCTTCTTCATATTTATTTTCCTTCATTTTGGTTTTATTTTTCCAACAGTCTTAGAGAGAAAAAGGTTTTATTTTTTCACTTTCTTCTTGCATAGTCTTTTTGCAGTAGCATCCTATTTTATCAAAATGTCCGCCATGGATATGATTAAGTCCCTTTCCAGTAAGCCTGAAAAATTTACGGGTGAAAATTTTTTCTGTTGGCAACAACAAATGAAATTCTGGCTTACTGAATTGGATTTATACTCTGTGATTTCTAAAAGAGAAATAAAAACTTCAACTTCCTCTACTGATATAGTTCAAACTGATGCAACCATTAAGCATGATGTTTCTGATAAAGATATTTTATGTCATGGACGCATTTTAAGTGCTTTGGCTGATAACATATATAAGATTTTTTGTCATACCAAAACTTCTGTTGAGTTATGGGAAGCACTTGAATTGAAATATGGATCTGCTGAAAAAGGTTTAAGTCGTTACTCTTGTGAAAAAATGATTGAGTTTCAAATGATTGATGGAAAATCTATTTCAGATCAGATCCATGAATTTGAAAACATTGTTTATGACATGAAATTGAAAGGAATTGTTTTGCCTGACATTATGCTTGTGGCTTTCATGATATCAAAATTGCCTCCTTCGTGGACTGATTTTGCTCGAAGCTTGAAACATAAACATGAAAGTTTTACCTTTGATGATTTGCTTGTCTGTCTTCGCATTGAGGATAAACATCGTTCATCTCAAAAACACTTGCAAAAATCTGATTCTCACTCTAAGGCCTATCTTGTTGAGAGCTCTAGCAAACCTTTCTCTAAGTCCTTCAAAAGGCATGGGTTTAACAAAAATAAATTTGGTAGAAAGCCTTCATTTTCTAAAAATAAGAACAATGCTTTTAATAACAACAATAAGCCTAAGGATAAAAATTCGGGGAATGAAATTTTTTGTTTTGTTTGTGGGCGAGCTAATCATTTGGCTAAGAATTGTTTTCAACGTCATCGCCAGCCCACGTCTTTCCCTAAACCGCAGGCTAATGTTGTTACCACCAGTGCTGTCTCTGATTCCCCATCTGACAGGTACCATGTCACTAGCCCTGAGTTAAATTGTGTTTTTAACTCAAATGATTGGTTCATAGACTCCGGGGCTAATGTTCATGTGTGTGCTGATAAAAAATTATTTTCTTTATATCAGGAATCAAGCACACGTACTGTGAGCATGGGGAATGGGAGTATGGCACATGTGTTAGGAGAAGGTCAAGTGAAGCTAGAGCTATCTTCGGGAAACTTTATTGTTTTAGATGGTGTCTATCATATTTCTGATATTAGGAAAAATTTAATAAGTACCTCTTTGTTAGTCCAACAAGGGTACAAGGTTGTCTTTGAATCCAATAGAGTTGTTATTACGAGACATGGTAATTTTATTGGTAAAGGCTACATTTGTGATGGTTTGTTTAAGTTAAATCTTATGTCTCATTCTATTAATAAAATATCCAATATTTCTTCTTTTGTTGCAAATGTTGAATGTTCTAATATATGGCATGCTAGACTTGGACATGTGAATTTGAATTCTATCAAAAGAATGATGTCTCTTAATCTTATTCCTAAGGCTTCCATTGATTTAAAACAAAAATGTGAAACATGTATTCAAGCAAAACAACCTAGAAAGAGTTTTACTACATGTATTGAAAAAGAAACTAACTTGCTTGAATTGGTTCATAGTGATGTATGTGATAGTAATGATGTGTTAACACGTGGTGGTAAGAGATATTTTATTACTTTTATTGATGATTTCTCCAAATATTGTTATGTGTATTTAGTTAATCACAAAAGTGAATTGTTTGATAAGTTCAAAGTATATAAAACAGAAGTAGAAAATCAATTAGAAAGAAAAATTAAAATTTTACGTTCCGATAGAGGTGGAGAATACACATCTTTAGACATGAGTAATTTTTGTGAAATGCATGGTATTATTCATGAAGTGACACCTCCGTATGCTCCTCAATCTAATGGTATTGCGGAAAGAAAGAATCGTACATTGCTTGATATGGTGAATGCTATGCTTGTAAGTTCTGGTTTACCAAGTAATATGTGGGGTGAAGCTTTGTATTCTGCATGTCATATTCTTAATAGAGTGCCTTATAAAAATTTTGAAAAAACCCCTTATGAGCTATGGAGAAAAGGAGAACCAAACCTGAAATATCTTAAAGTGTGGGGGTGTCTAGCAAAGGTAAACATTCCCATTAATAAGAAAAGGAAAATTGGACCAAAAACTGTTGATTGTGTTTTTGTTGGATACTCTATGCATAGTACTACTTATAGATTTTTGGTAGTTAATTCAGAAGTGTCTGAAATTTCTAATGGTACTATTATGGAATCTAGAGATGCTACTTTCTTTGAAAATATTTTTCCTTTGAAAAATAAATTGTCTAAATCTGTTTGTGATACTTCTTGTTCTAATTTGTCTACTTGTAGTAATACTAATAAGGACATTGTGTTTGAACCTAGGAGGAGTAAAAGATCTAAAAAAGTTAAGGATTTTGGTTCTGAATTTTGCTCT